>NC_140171.1:96484120-96592589 GCF_963971535.1 Notolepis coatsorum
CGGAACGATAGCCTAGTACTACTAACGTTAGCTCCCAGAACGATAGCCAGTTAGCCCGCACCAGCCTAGTACTACTAACATTAGCTCCCAGAACGATAGCCAGTTAGCCCGCACCGCCTAGTACTACTAACGTTAGCTGCCAGAACGATAGCCAGTTAGCCCGCACCAGCCTAGTACTACTAACGTTAGCTCCCAGAACGATAGCCACGACAGCTAACGTTAGCTAATAATAGCGTTGTTTACAAACTGAAGACAGGGGCTGCGCTGCCCGGCTGTGAGAGGGAGGAGGCTGCAGCAGCTTGTGTCTGTTGCTCTGAGCGAGGAGGAGGAGGCGGAAGGGCGCTCTGGCAGCGCGTCTGTCTGTCAACAACTTGCGGGAGGAAGCCAGCTGGTACCGATACTGCAGAAAGTATCGGTACTTCGGGAAATGAGTATCGAAGCCGTTTTAAATATTCAGTATCGATATGTATCGATACTTCGATATTTTTTACAACACTAGTACGGATACGTGTACCGTCCGTTACACCCTTATTGCACACACATCCACACACTCCCTTTAAACACTACACCATATTTTATCTATTTATTACAAAAATATTTCATCGTCTGCATTGTTGTACCTCATTGCTCTGCATTTTTACTTCATTGTACTTAGGTTGTACTTTAGTTGTATAGTGTTGGGACTTTATTCCTCTTTTACTTATTTTTTTTGTACTGTATTCTGACGCACATTCTCAGGGGCTCATACAGAACCAAGCATTTTCACTGTAATGTACATACCGTACATTACGTGACAAATAAAAAGCAAACTTGAAACTTGAACTTGGTGCATTGGTGACTGAGAATGCATTGTGAAGAGCATGGGTGGCATTCACATAATTTTCACGAGCTCTCGCCATGTAAAAATAAGTAATGGAACCGTTTGAAAGGACTCTGTTTCAACTCTCACGGTCTTGCACTGAGATTGCTGACCATTTCTAACAGAAGGATACTGCAAACTTTAAAAACAAAGCCGACTGAAAACATTTCCAACGTCTTATGGCTTGATCAGTAATCAATGGGAGAAAAGCTTAAAAAAAAGACTAAACCTCTCTTTTAGACCCAGTAGTTCGAGACTGCAATGTTCTAACCTCAAATGTTGGATATTTGTATCCGTTGCCATGGAAGCCTATAGGAAACCTATAATAGTGGTATTCTAATGATGGACCTCACGTTCCCTCACACGCAATGCCTTCTTGCCTCAGTCAAATCATGGATTACTGTTGGGGAGGAAAGAAAGAGAACCGATCTAGGCCTCTGCAACTCAAGATTCAAGCTTGCGTTTCAATTTCCCCTCAAGACCACAGATCAGTACTGTACACAAAGAAGTGTTGCTTTGAAATGGGGGCCTGGCAGAAGCTCGTTGTGGAGCGCATATTTATGTCAGTGCTGTGATTTGTTCCTCATATTTTAATTTACCCATTCACTCACATTCACACACCGACGACGGAGGCAACCATGCAAGGTCCCAACCTGCTCATCGGGAGCAATTAGGGGTCAAGTGTCTTGCTCACACTTCGACACGCTGCCCGGGAAACTCCGGATTACCAGATGACCGCTGTACCTCCTGAGCCACTGTCGCCCCATGTCCCTCATGTCCGTTGTCACCAGTATTTAAAGGATCATACCAGTCTAACTTTGACTTCTCGCCATTACCAAGGATTGGCCCTTTCTTTTTTTAAATGTTATGTGCATAGGTGTGGCTCAGCGCGACAGTGGCTCAGGACGTAGAGCAGTTGTCTGGTAATAGGAAGGTTCCAAGTTAGATTCCAGCTCCTCACGGGCACCGTGTCGAAGTGTCCTTGACACTTTAACCCTAACTGCTCGCGATAGGTTTATGGTTGCCTCGGCCAACGGTGTGTGCATGTGTGAGTGAGTGAATGGGTCAATGTGAGGCGTAAGTTGTAAAGCGCTTTAGATAAAAGCACTATATAAATGCAGTCCATTTCCATTTAAAGTGTATGATCTGGTAGATCTCACTGGCTTTCACACTGCCATTGATGTTGAAAATGGGTGAAATGGTAAATGGCTGCATGCATTTATATTAGTAAATGGCTGCATACATTATCCAAAGCGCTTTACAATTTGTTCCTCCCATTTTACCCATTCACACACCGACTGTGGAGGCAACCATGCAAGGTGCCTCATCGGGAGCAACTAGGGTTAAGTGTCTTGCCCAAGAAACTTCGACACGCTGCCCAAGAGGAGCGGGAATTGAACTGGGAACCTCCTGTGAGATCTGGTTTTGTTTTTCAATGTGTACATAATGTATAGGGCTGACCTTCGAATTTTCTTTTGGAATTCGAAGCTTCGGGGCAGAGATTCAATTTTAATTCGAAGCTTCGAGAGAGTTTTTTTTTTTTTTTTTTTTTTTAATGTTTACTTTTTTTTATGTTGTGGCAATTGTCCAGCACTTTGTTCAACTTTGTCAGTGCCGTAAAGTTTAAACCTTTTTAAATCTTAGACAAACGAAACACTTTATAAAAGCAGCACAATGAACACAAATCCGTCAGTGCCGAGTCCGACCTCATCTTAAATAACAAACAGCATTGCTTGTTGTAGTTAACAAAGAGAGGCAGAGTTGATTTTGCAAAAAATTTAAAAATTTATATATATATTTTTTTTTATATATAAATAATCTTAATCCCGAATCCCATGCCCATCGAACGAAGCTTTGAAGCATTTAAGACAGCCCTAATAATGTAAATATCTGGAGAAGCAGACATCTACTCTGACAGATCTATAGAGATATTAGTTTAAATAGATGTATGTATGTATGTGTGTCTCCAGTCAGACTGTGACAAGGGCCTTTATCAGCTGAACTCCCAAGCCCCAAAGATACCCAACGAGCCAAGGTCATTACCACCACAGCAGAGAAGTGATGGGGGCAGGGAAGCCACAGCGTTTGATTTGGGTGAGAGCCTGAGAGGTGCTTTAATATCAACAGAGAAGCCGTTGCCATGGGGAAGAGATAGACTAATAAATTTGGGTCGTCGGTGAGACGGAGATGCATTGCGCGGTTGCTATGGGCTGTCAGTCGTTGCTAAGGGCTATAGTTTATAGCTGGGAGTTCTTCCGGGTTTGGTCAGACTTAGGAACGAAGGGTGGACACGTAGACAGAGACCTCAGGAGCTAGAGGGTGGGGGGGAAGGGACGCGTGGCCCCACCCTCTGGTTGCCACAAGCTAGCTTCGGCTAACAGGGAAGGCTTTTTGGATAACACTAGGCTGCGACCACCACCATGGGACTAATAGCAGAAGAGACGGTAGAGATAATGAATTCGATATATTTTTCAAGGACCTTTCAGAACTGTGTTTCCACCTTGTACAGAGTATGTTTATGAGAATAAACGTCAATACCAGGAGAGGTATCCTGCTTCCAGTGTCTTGTTAATAATTTTTGAGACGAATGTATCCACGGAGAGGGTATCACTCAGTACGATAAGAAAGAGATAAACACAACGCAGAAAACTTCACGGAGCCACAGGTGACGAGGTGATACTGGCTGATATATCGATAAATCCAACACTCCGGATTACCAGACGACTGCTCTACTTGCCGAGCCACTGTCGCGCCTGATAGAGCCATTTACCATTTCACACTGCCATTGATGTTGAAAATGGGTGAAAATATACTCAATCTCTAAATCGCTAGGCATAGGCAGTGGTTGAAAGTAACTAAGTAGTCAATGGATACACAAACGTCATGTAGAATATGTACTTTTACTTTAGATACTTAAGTACATTCAATAGCAAATACTTCTCTACTTTTACTTAAGTAGAATTTGAATGGAGGACTTTTACCAGAGTACTCGTTTATCTGAGTATTTCTACTTTTACTAAAGTAAAGGAACTGTGTACTTCTGCCACCACTGGCATAGGTAACTTACCCTTGTGAAAAACAATACACCTTAATGTCGGCTAACGTTACTACATTACTCTGCTGCAAGCCATTCAAATCTGCACAGCAACTGGGAGTTAAAACAAGTGCACCCAAGTCGACGAGCGGGGGAGCGTTAGCGCAAGTTGAACAACCAAGTGGCTTTCAGAAGGCGGAGTTACATATTTCTACTAGTCATTTTCAAACAACTTTCAAGTCTCATGGAGTATGTCCCACGCCTTTCAACGTCAATAGGTGATATCAGCTAAAACACACACCTTATACACCTACGAACGCAAAATGTGCAGGGCTTTATCAGCCGATATATCTTGATCGGAACCTTTTAAGTCCTGAATATCGACACCGGTCCCAAAACTCCAGTATCGGTCGGGCTCTAGTATAGGCAGCCATTCTTAAACAACGGACAACTTTTCACCAAGAGTTGTAGTTACAGTGGACAGAAAACCCTGTACTTTCCATCTGTGACTCATACTCAAAGTCAGCCTGTCCAGGTGAAGCCAAAAGGAGGCTGTATTGATTCGTTTTATAATCCGATATCTGTGAGCTCCTGTGACCCCTCCCTGGACTGTGTTTGACATTAGGGAGAGAGAGAGAAAGAGAGATGGGGGGTGGGTGGAGAACTGCACAGAGGTCAACAAGTGTGAGACCTTACCTTTTGTAGACTAGTGGGGTTCAATTGCGTTTTATCTATGATCTTCACTGCAACCTGCAGGAGACGGAAGAAGAGCACAAGGAAGAGGAGACATTACATCAGTGATGTGATGGAGGCTCTAGAAAAACAATCATCCCTCCTTGACATTTTAGCTTGTTGTCATCGTCCACAGTTATTTAAAAAAGATAGTTGAACTTAGCCTCAACTACTCTGTTGTAATATATTCTCTGTATATTTGATGTGGGCCATCTCAGCCACACCATGGAGATAGAGAACACTAGATGTCGCACTAGAAAACCAGCATGTAATTTATCCAATCGGGTGAATTCCACATGGGGAAATGGGAGGTAGGGAGGGGACACATGTAAACAACAGCATACATTATTTTTAAATGATAAATTCATTAATCAATCATCTTTTAGGGGGGGGGGGGAATACTTTTATTCCGCACCTTTCTAAAAGCAAAAAAGTATAAAATGTTATCTATAGCGCCTTTAATTGATCTCAGAATAATCGCTGGTGAAGATACATCAGAGACTTTCAGGATTGTAGGGATTGCGTCACCATGTTACTTGCAGGCACAACAAGCCCTCACTCAACACTGACGTATATTCAGCATCAATCATTTATTGTGCGGCTGACGCAGGTCAGTGCATCCAACTGACGCTTTCACCATTCCACTTAGTTCTTACTCCGCTGACTTTACTCTCTCCGACTATCAAGATGACAAGGAATACTAGAGCAGTTCAGGTCAAGTGTTTGCAATGGAATTTGTTATTTTATTTCAAATCAAATGTATTTGTATAGCCCAAGATCAAGTGGAATAACCCCAATGGGCTGTACAAGTCAAGAAGAAATATCACAAACCACCATAAAATCCAAATATGCAACACTCCCAGACTTTCCCCAATGAAGATAAAGAACTACTCACTAAAAACCTAGCAATAGGGAAAAGAAATAAGTGAATAAGAATGAATATCTGCTTTCATAGTGTTTAAAGACCTGTTTTTTTTATAGTTAACTCCTCTTTGAGGCATGACTTTGACTATACTTTACTTACTATATTTAGATTTAAATGTATTGACACTATACAGCACAAGTACAGTACAATGAATATATTTGGCATCCAACCAGTGCAGTAAAGTGTAACAGTAAAGTGCAATAGTAATATACAATGTACAGGTGATTAAACTAGATATAAAATATATAAATTAGTACTACTGAGTAATAGTGCTATTAATGTATGTATACAGTTGTAGTATTAATGTAGGCGGCTACGTGGTGTAGTGGGCAAGGCACTTGCCACGAAATGCTGGAGACGCTGGGCTCGTCAGTTCGAGCCCAGCGCTCCACATTTGCTTTCAGTTTAGCTGGTTGTCCGTACTAATACACATTGGCCGTATTAGGGGGTGGGAAACTGATGGGTGGGGATCGGGCGTTGTGGACAGCGACTCCTACAGGTCGGTTGGTGTGCCTGCGCAGTAGAATCAGGAAGTGTCAGGGGCAGCGTGAGCCTCCCACGCGTTACTCCTCGCCACTGAGAGATCGAGCTGCGCAGGTGAAAAGATGCGACTGCTGTTACCTCAAGTACCGGAGGGGACTTGTGCTATGTATGACTTAGTCCACATTGCAGCCGGCTTGTGGGAGGCAAGAAACAGCGTCCGTGACAGGGGAGGGTTGAATTGGATGATACGAAATTGGGATGGGAGAAAATATAGAAAATGGGAGAAAAAGTGGATAAAAAAAAAAAGTTGTAGTATTAATGTACAATGATACAGGTATAACTATGGTAGTAAGTCGTACTGGCCAGCAGCATAGCTAGTAAGTGTAGGTAAGGGATACATACAGATATATATATATTATCTACAGATAGATGTGGATATATATAGATACGGTGAGAATAAATATATATATATGTGATAACTAAACAATAAAAATGTATTGATTTTGCTATACTGCAGGCAAAACGAACATTAGCTTTCAATTGGAAGAAATTTGATGCACAGCAATCTGCGCTTGGATCAAGAACATGGCACAATGCATGTCAATGGAGAGAATAACATAATATCCTCACACAAAATAGAGGTTTACGAGGGTATATGGAAACCATTTAATGAATACTTAAAAAGGGAAGATATAGGAGGGCTTCTACAGGAGGAAAGCTCAGGACAGGATGCTTAAACGCAGCGTTTCTGGGGTCTTCGGGTCATGGGGGGGCGCAGGTGGATGGGGTGGGTGCTGGTTGGGGCCTTGCCGTGGGTGGTGGGGGCTGCGGGTTGGCCGCGGCTGTGGCCGTATATGTCGGGGCTCTGGTCGATGTTTGGTCGCTTTGTCCCCCGCGCTCTCCCGCGGTACAGCAGTTGAGCACGGGAGAGAGCGGAGGCATGTTATTAACTCATTCAGCGCCAATCACGAGAAAAGTCGGGTTAACTCGCCAACCGTTCAGCACCAATCACGAGAAAAGTCGGGTTTTAATCGTTATTTCTTTTATTAGCTATATCCATTAATTTTTCATCCATCCAGCCTGATGTTATCATTGGGAATGAGTCTGAGCTCACAAAAGGGCAAATACCGCCGCCTACGCCTTCCAGCCGGTATTGCACTCCATTTGAAACGATGTAGTTTTGTTTTCTGGGCCGAGCTGAGCCGTGCGGGCAGGGTTTATGGCGTTCTACCCAGAAGGTAGACAGCGACGACTGGCGCTGAATGAGTTAAAGGTTGTAATTTTAATTAATTAAACAAATTTAATTTTTGACCTATGTATGCTATATTTGATTAAAGGTACCATTGAATGTATACATATTATTTGTATATGATTTACACTAAATGTGGACTTAGAGATGTTGAGATTGGCAATGTAAATTTGACTTGTGTATTGTAAAAACCAATACAAATATATATATATATGAGCTGGGCCGTTAACGGCGTTAACGTGCTGCGTTAACGCGAGACTAGTATCGCGCGATAATATAATTGACGCCGTTAATCTTTTTCTCAACGTTGGGTCTGTATTGTCCTTAAATACTTGCCGTAGTTCCCAGCTGTGGTAACAGGAAGTGATTGCACTACCGGAGCTGTAGTCAGAATAATGTGTTAAACTAAAGTAGTGATCCGGTAATCATTGTTATACAGGTGAGGTTAAGAAGTCCTCAGGATATAACACAATTTGGCGATGAGGACGTCTGAATCTGCGCAATGCAAGAAAGAAGAAGTCCGTTGCGAGCTTTGTTTACATTATTAACGTTAGCGAGTTACCATGTTAGCTCACGTTGGTCGGGCGGCACCTGTAAACATCTACAAGAGGAGGAAATCCACTTTACACACTAAAGGAAGGATCAACTGGACTATCGTGAGTGTTTACAACAGAAATGGCTTCGGTTATTGGAAATATTGGACCGTTTGATGACAATATGTAGCCCCTTTCGTGACTGTGATGCACCGAGTGAATCCACAGTCACTTGCTCATCAATAGGAAACCAACCTAGATTTACCATGAAGGACTGGTTCTGGCCGAGCCGTTCGTTATACAAGAATCACAGAGACGTTTCAAAGGTGCTCACAGTTGCACGAGGGTTTCGGACAGAGATACGGGATGGTTTGAAAGCTCTGCGTTGCTAATAAACATTTTAAATAATTTTTATAAACTGCACAAAACGGCATTATTTCCGCCGTTGGGTGATCACAGCGCATGCGCACCATCCCGTATATCTCTGTCCGAAACCCTCGTGCAACTGTGAGTACCTTTGTAATTTCTCTGTGATACTTGTATAACGAACGGTTCGGCCAGAACCAGTCCTTCAGGGTAAATCTAGGTTGGTTTCCTATTGAGGAGCAAGTGACTGTGGATTCACTCGGTGCATCACAGTCACGAAAGGGGCTAATGACAATGTGGAGCAATATGAAATGAAAATGGGGGACCCTGATGTAAACAAGACAAACGTCTTTCTCTGGTCTGCATCCCCTTAACAATTGTGTGTATTGAGCCGTACTGTATTGTACCCATTCTGCAATCTGTTAAATAACGTTTTCATTCATTCATTCATTCATTCATGGAACTGTTACACTGAGCTTGCACCGTCTGAATTTGTTGAGAAACTTCTGCAGCAGTCTGTGTGTGAGCAACCAGTCAGCATTGTGAATTTAGAGATCCACTAAAAGACACATTGAGAGACAGGTTTGTGTGTGGATTAAGAAATGAAGGTGCACAGAATAAACTACTGACAGAGAGTGATTTGACACTGGAGAGAGTTGTCAATATCAGTGTAACAATGTTAATGGCATCAAAGAAAGGGCACAGAAAATTATGATACATCTGGTTTTAAAAACACTGGAAATTACAAAAAGAAGAGACATGTTCATGCTGTTGAACAAGGAGATAGAACATCTAGTGACTCCTCAGATGAAGAGGAGAGGATAAATCTCCTCCTCTGGTCATTATTTGGGTAGAACACACCTATTTTGAATGCCTTCGGCAGATTTCTTTTTTTTTAGCCATTTTAATCTAGATTAATTCCAGGATTGCAGGTATATTAATCTAGATTAAAAAATGTAATCTATGCCCAGCTCTAATATATATATATATATGGTATATACAGCATTATTGAACATGCTATAATGCAGAGTTGTATGGGTTATATGCAGGTGTATAAGTAGGTATAGAGGAAGGATTATATGCAGTATATTTACAGAATATATTTACTGAGAATATTTGGTGGAAAAACATTTACACAAATTGTTATTCAATATAAAAAGAAATTAAAAAGTTGTCCAGATGTATTTTAAACCATTACAAAATTTTCTATATTGTATAAATGTTTTTTTCATCCAGTTGTTTCATAAACTACTGAAAATGGCTAAGCAGCATCTACACCTTAATCCTCATTGAGAAGCAAGGATCTATGAATATGCAAATAGAATATGAGCACCTCACCCAGAATTTTAAGATAGGCTAGCCGCTACACATCCGCCTCCATTCATTTGTGCTAAACTAGGCTAGCTTGCAGCCAGATAGCTTTCTACAGAACGCACAGAGAAGAAATAGGCATCCATCTTCTTGTCTAACTCTGGGGAAGAAAGTAAGCCCATTTTCCATAATGTAGGCAGGGTCCTTTAAACATTGCTAATCATGACAAGACATTCCAGGATAAAAACACTGAAATTCTCTCACTGGAACGCCAATCTAGAACTTTTGATTATGAAAACAACTTTGTTATTCATAAGTTCAAATGAAGCTAGGAATATTCTAATTCTTTATCTGCGCAACGAGACAGTAATTCAGCCTCTGAGCACACATAACAATTGAGTCTCATTAGCAAGTCTCATTAACACTACATTAGGACTACGGTGGATTATTTTTTTTACATTTTAAGATTGAACCTTTTTCCCTGTGGTATCGAAAATGGTATCGAATATCGATACTTTTCAAGGTATCGCATCGAAGTTAGAAATTCCAGTATTGTGACAACACTATTGTGTAGTGTGATGTGTGCCGGATGCCAGTGGTGGTGACGGAGACAATTTCCACCATACATTGTAAAGCGCTTTGAGTGTCTAGAAAAGCGCTATATAAATGCAATTAATTATAAAATTAGCATACAGTTGACGGAATAAAAGCAATGCATAAAGTGCAGACATAAGAATAGGCAAAAAGTACAGTGTTGCTCGAAAGCATGTGAACCCCCCGGAAGAGCCAGTCCCCCAAACATCAATCAATGAATGAGTACAGTAAAGTAAAGTCAAAATAAGATTCTGAAACATACCTCTCGTCCCGTCAGTATGTGCCTGGCCAGTTTGACTTTGGCAAAATTGCCCTTCCCAATGGTCTTGAGCAGGCGGTAGTTGCCGATGTGTGGCTGCTCGTCGGTGGTGGACGACACGGAGTTCCGGCATCGCGGCAGACTGTGGCGACTTCCGGACTTGGCAGGGGGCACCGGGGGCTCGGGGTAGCCGTCCACAGACGTGTGCTGGAAGAAGACATGTAGAGATAAGCAAGATGATACACACAACCGGAAGTGGGCGTGAGATGGGATAGTCGTGTGTGAGAGAGGCTCCACTAAACTCCAACAAAAGTGTACAATTTAAGAAGGCAATTCAATGGTAGAAGTAAAAAGAAAGTTGACAATATAAGTTGTAGATGCGCAACTGAGCTATGCCGAGACAGAAGAAAGACCGAAAGGCTAAAAAAAAGTCTACAACCGAGGACGCTAGCAAAGAAGCTAACGATAGCAGCAGCAGCCGGTCGGAATCAGAGGAAGAACAAGCTGAAACTACAGCGCCGACCACAACGGACATAATGACCGCTACTGAATCAAAATGTCGATTCAAGGTTTGAAAAGTTGGATGCATCACTTGCCGGTCTGAAACAGACAATGGATAATATTGATGAAAGGGTAGCCGCAAACGAGGATGCCTTGAATGAACATGAAAACCGAATCAAGATTCTGGAAGGCAAATGTGCCGTGTGGGAGGAGGAGGCCAAGACGCTCGGTGAGCGAGTGGACGACCTCGTCTCGCGCTACAGACGACAAAACATCCGGATCATAGGTGTAAAAGAGGGCACGGAAAAGGGCAATCCTACAGACTTTATTGCAAAACTTATAACAACATTGCTGGGAGATGAGAACTTCAACAACAAGCCTGTTAAAATCGACCGAGCATATCGGGTTAATATGAAGACGGCAACAGATGGCACTCCACGCCAAATTATAGCACGGATCCACCATGATTCAGTGAAGGAGCGCGTTCTGAGGCTTGCAACACAAAAGTTCCCCTTACAACATGAGGGAACGCGCATCTACATTTTCCCGGACCTGGGACCGGCAGTATTGACAATATCAGGACCAGATGCAAGACTGCGGAGGTGAGATGCGGATTCCGACACCCAGCGACGTTCGTGGTATCGGTTGGCACAGACAAGCGCACGTTCAACGACCCGAAGGACGCAGAGAAGTTCCTAGACGACAACAAAGTGCCGCGTTAATCCAACCCGACGGTACAGACGACCGCTTCAATATGTGATCACTCACGAGATTACAACGGCTCATTGCGCCCAGCCTACCTACTTCTCATTTGCTTTTGTTGGACAGGTGGAGACGATTGCATACACAGACTATCATGGTATGTTTACTAGCTCTTAAGGTATTTAGATTTAGAGGTGTTTTGTTCGCAGAGGGGACTGGAGGGAGGTAAAGAGGGCCCCGGAGGACAGCGTAGTGTTTTTCATGTTAGTTTGCGGCAGTACATATTATTTGTTTTTATTTTTTCTTTCTAATGGCGGAATGTATACAACACTTTGGGCGATTTTTGCTCTGTCACATGATCATGGATAATATGTCATGTCAGTAAATAACAATGGGGATAGTACAAGGATTGTAAGCTGGAATGTAAGAGGTCTAAATCACCCAGTTAAAAGAGGTAAGGTAATGGCTCATCTAAAAAGCCTGAAAGCTGATGTTATATATCTTCAAGAGACACATATTAAGAATATAGCCAGGAACAAGTTACGCATGGGATGGGGATCACAAATATTTCAATCAAACTTCGGGGCCAGGGCCAGAGGGGTCGCTATTATTATCAAGAGGGGTGTGTCGTTTGATCATGAATGCACAATCGCGGATCCGAATGGTAGATTTGTAATTGTATCAGGGACACTTAATTGTGTTCCTGTAACATTGATAAACGTGTATGGTCCAAATTTTGATGATCCACTTTTTTTTGAGACAGTTCTGAATAGAATTCCTGACATCGGTAATACAAATATTATATTGGGTGGCGACTTCAATTGTGTAATTGACCCTGTGTTGGATAAAAAGTCATCAAAGGTATCCGTGAACAGCAAAGCCAGTGAGGTGTTAAAAAGTGCCATGCACAATCTAAATAAACCTGGTTGACATATGGAGGCTACGCAATCCTACCAATAGAGACTACTCTTTTTTCTCTCCAGTACATAAATCCTATTCTAGGATTGATTTCATGCTGTTAGACTCTAAACTGATATCCAATGTTGTGTCCACACAATACCATACTATCCTGATAAGTGATGAATGAATGAATGAATGAAAACTTTATTTAACAGATTGCAGAATGGGTACAATACAGTACGGCTCAATACATACAATTGTTAAGGGGATGCAGACCTGAGAAAGACGTTTGTCTTGTTTCCATCAGGGTCCCCCATTTTCAATTCATATATATTCAGATCATGCTCCCATGTCACTGGATGTTAGGTTCACTAGACATAGAAAGGAACGCACCTGGAGATTTGACAACACAATCTTAAAAGAGAAGAGTTTCTTAAAATACATGTCAGCTAGGCTACCTGACATTATAGACACAAATGATACAGGGGATGTGGATGACTCAACACTGTGGGAAGCTATCAAGGCAGTGCTTAGAGGTAGCATCATATCATACGTGGCAGGTAGGAGAAAACAAATGTCAAAAAGACTAGTGGAGTTGGATGATTCTGTGTCTCAACTAGAACACCTGTACAGGGTCACTGCGGATCCCGACATCCTGAATTCTATAGTATCTCAAAGAGATGAGTACAATACTATTTTATCTGCACAGGTCAATAAGCAATTGAATATGATAAAACAGATACAATTTGAAATAGGTGACAAACCTCAGAAACTGCTGGCACGTCAATTAAGACAGGCGCAAGCTTCCCGTGCAATACTAAAAATAAAATCAGACACAGGCACTGTTCTTACAGACCCTAAAGAGATAAATGCACGTTTTACGGAGTTCTATTCAAAATTGTATACATCAAATGGCAACCATGACATTGATGCTATTAAGGCATTTCTCTCTGAATTAAACCTACCTCAGCTTGATGGCGAGGCAGAAGCTGCATTGGAAAGGGACATCTCCATAGGAGAAATAGTAGAGGCAATTACAGAATTACCGAACAATAAAGCACCTGGCCCTGATGGCTTTACTGCAGAATTCTACAAGCACTACTCTAAGGAACTATCTCCGCTGCTGCTTCGTATGTTTAAACATGCCGCATCGGATGGTAGACTACCTCAAACGCTGTATAATGCAAATATTTCATTAATTTAAAAAAAGGACAGAGATGAATTAGAACCATCATCTTACAGACCTGTGTTACTGATTCAAATTGAAACAAAGCTGCTTAGCAAGATTCTGGCCAAGCGGCTAAAAGCTCACATTCAGAAGATAGTGCACCCGGATCAAACAGGCTTTATTCCTAATAGACATATTTATTACAATTTAAGACGGTTATTCAATATACTTTATACAAAACACAATACAGAGACAGTGGTGATTTCAGTGGATGCTCAGAAGGCCTTCGATCAGGTCGAGTGGCCATATATGTATGTGACCCTAGAGGCATTTGGTTTCGGGAAGGTATTTATTGACTGGATACAGATTTTGTATGCTCATCCCACAGCAAGTGTAGTTACTAACCAGGATATTTCCTCTCAGTTTCCACTATACCGTGGGACAAGGCAAGGAGATCCATGCTCTCCTTATCTTTTTGATTTAGTCATAGAAACACTAGCTACAAAAATTCGACAACATCCTAGAATATCACCCGTCTCCATAAAAGGGCAAAAGCATCATTTATCAATGTATGCAGATGACATTTTGTTATACGTATCTAACCCACAGGAGTCCCTTCCTCCAATTATGGAAGTGTTTAATTATTTTGGCTCTCTTTCAGGTTTTCAAATTAATTGGGATAAAAGTGAATTAATGCCAATACAAATAAATAAGGATAGCTCCTCATTGAACTCTATTCCCTTTAAGATTACCAAAGATAGATTTACTTACCTAGGAGTGACCGTTACTAAAAAACCTGAACTCTTACTGGAAGAGAATTGGAAAGTAAAAATAAAACAGTTGAAACAGAATATAGATTTTTGGAAGACCCTCCCACTGTCACTGGTTGGGAGAGTAAACGCTATTAAAATGGTGGTTCTCCCGAGATTTACATACATCTTTCAGTCAATTCCAGTATTCATACCACAGCGGTATTTCAAAAAGTTAGACTCGATTATAATCCCCTTTATTTGGCAGAATAAAGCTGCACGTATTAGCAAAAAACACTTATGTAAAACAAAAAATGAGGGTGGCTTTGGTCTTCCAGACTTCAAATGTTACTACTGGTCTGCACATTTAAACAATATGGCTTTCTGGAGAAGTGCTAACCTTACGGAGGGCATGGAGGAGGTCACTCCTGCATGGCTCTCAATGGAGCGAGCAGCCTGTCAGGGAACCTCTCTCCTAGCCCTTTTGAATAGCCCTGTCAAGATAAACAAGTCATTATATGAAGGGAATTTTATAGTACATAGCTCCTTGAAGGTATGGAAACAGATTAAAACATACTTGAAAGCTCCAAATATGTATACAGACACTCCAATTTGTAATAACCATGCCTTTAAGCCATCCACTATGGACCAAGGGTTTGCTCAGTGGAAGGCGAAGGGTATAGGGAGCTTGAAGGACTTGTACCAAGAGGGCCAGTTCCTATCATTCGAGCAACTGAAGGTCAAACACGATTTACCGTCAACACATTTTTTCCGCTATCTACAGATACGGAACTTCGTAAGGACTCATGTAGATACATAGTCAGACATTCCTCAGCATCAAGCACTGGAAAATATAATTAATGTTAGACCAGGTAGTAAAGGGGCGGTGACAATAATATACCAGACACTTTTCAATCAGGTAATAGTTAGCACAGAAAGATATAGGACTGAGTGGGAGTCAGAACTGGGGATACCCCTCAATGAGGAATTCTGGGAAACATGTCTTACAAATATTCACCGGTGCTCTGTAAATGTTAGAATCAACTTGATTCAATTTAAAGTGATACACAGGTTGCACTACTCAAAAGGTGAAAGTGAATAAGATGTATCCTAGCGTATCACCACTGTGTAACAAATGTAAAAATCAAGATGGTACCCTTACACATCAACTCTGGTCTTGTCCCAACTTACACACGTTCTGGTCTGATATATTTGACTTTTATTCAAAAGTTTTTAATAAACAGTGGGAACCCTGCCCCTTAGTGGCCATTTTGGGATATAGTGACGATGTCACTAAGTACTCTGAAAATGAAAAAAGGCCGATATATCTAGGTGCTGTGTTGGCTAAAAAGCTCATTTTGAGACTTTGGAAGTCGGATGCAGCACCTTCATTTGAAATGTGGATGAGAGAGCTGGGGGAGACCCTCTACTTAGAGAGGCTTAGATTTAAAAATACAGGACGGAGAAAGGTGTTTGATACGACATGGGGACCGGTGTTGGACTACTTAAAGGGTCTGAGGGAGGATGAAGAGGATATATAAGTTCAAAATGTTACTCGTATTACAGCAATGTCTGAAGGTATAATCTCTGTGGTGTCTTGGCTTTTGGCCTTTTTCTAATGATATATAAAATGAAATATAAGTTCAAAAGGTCACTCATATTACAGTAATGTCTGAACTGAAGGTATAGTCGCTGTTGTGTCTTGGCTTTTGGCCTTTTTCTAATGCTCTGTTTTTTATTTATTTTTTTTTAGTCTCTTTTTTTTTTTTTTTTCAGCAAAAATCTAGCTTATTTAACTATCCTGTTTATATGTATGTATGGACCCGCCAAAAGAAAGAGAATGTTTATTCTTACTTTGAATATTTTTTGTTATATGCCGCTGGACAATTGTTTTTGAACAAGAAAAAAAAATGATTGCATGTGTGCATCAATATGGAATGTAACTAAAGTAATGTGCAATAAAAATACTTGTAAAAAAAAAAAAAAGAGAGATAAGCAAGATGCTAAGATAAAAGCAACATACTACCCTGATTTGGAGTTGAGGTACAAAGTAGGGATAATAATAATAACTTTATTTATATAGCACCTTTCATACATGGATTGCAGCTCGAAAATAGCATAAAATTAACATAGGCATACAATTAGCATACAGTTGACAGAATAAAAGCAACGTAGAAAGTGCAGACATAAGAATAGGCATAAAATAAGTACAATAAGTACTAGGGCTGTCTTAAATACTTCGAAGCTTCGTTCGATGGCACAAGCTTCGAACATTAAAAAAAATCGAAGTTTAAAAAAAATAAATTAATTAATTTTTTTTCAATTTTTTTCCCCAAATTTTTTATTTAATTTTTATTTTTAGTTGTGTGTGTGTGTGTGTGTGTGTGTGTGTGTGTGTGTGTGTGTGTGTGTGTGTGTGTGTGTGTGTGTGTGTGTGTGTGTGTGTGTGTGTGTGTGTGTGTGTGTGTGTGTGTGCGTGCGTGTGTGCATGGGGCCATTGGGTGGGGCCAGGGGACAAATACACTGGAGGAAAGTAACCCAGATCAGCACTGCCCAAATTATATCATCACTATTGCCTGTTTGAAGGATATCATCCTCAAACACATATACACCACCTACACGCCTATTCTCAGTCCTTGCCCCACAATGGTGGAATTAACTACCCACCCCAGTTAGGACAGCCGAATCCCATCCAATCTTTCGCCGTCGACTAAAGACGCACTTCTTCAACCATTATCTGAAATAAAATTTAAAAAATAAAATAAAAAATATCTAACCCTAACTAACCTTACTGTCATGCACTTGTGCTAATAAACTAACCTACACTGTAACACGCAACACTTTGATGCATATTGTTACTCAGCTGATAGAGTTGTATCCTTCCTGATGACCTGTCGTACAGAACTTGTAAGTCGCTTTGGATAAAAGAGTCAGCTAAATGACTAAATGTAAATGTGAATGTAAATGCCTTGTATAATTCCACACATAAGAAAGAAAGATACTGGGATGAATAAACAAAATAGGAAATAAAATGTAGAAATGCATGCAATACATAAATAAATATGAATCTCCATATATGAAATAGAACATTTAGATAAGGTGCTACTGAGATGTTGGTGAGTTCTTTGTTTTTTTGTGGAAGTAGCCCTTCTTAAAAATGCATGAACATTCACTGATAATTGGTCTGTAGTGGAGTCTACAAGGTCTACATTGCCGGACCATGTAGACTGACATAATTCTGTGCATAGTTTAGTCTACACAGGCCATATTTCAAATAATCAAAATCTTACTTCATTCATCTTAAACATTCTTGATTTGGGGGATTGGTAGTTCCCATGAAATCTGAAGTTGTTCAAACAACAGCGATCCACCTTGAATTAAATCACACTGTGTTGGCTGCGTCACAGTCACGAAAGGGGCTACTTAATTCATTAATCCAATCCACTTTATTTATAGAGCACATTTAAAAACAACAAAGTTTACCAAAGTGCTGTACAAGTCCCACAACATAAGATAAAAAAAGATAAAAAAAAATATAAAAAATAATAATAATTAATTAAAAAAAAATTTAATTCGAAGCTTCGAATTAAAATCGAAGCTCGGCCCCGAAGCTTCGATTGCCAAAAAAAATTCGAAGGTCAGCCCTAATAAGTACAGTGTTGCTCGAAAGCATGTGAGCAACACTGTACTTGTAAAATAAGTACAATAAGTAGTGTTGAGTGAATGAATGAATGACTTTATTCGACAATATAAAAATAACATGTGACAGAAAAGCACAGTCAGGAGATACTGCCAAGGATGAACACAAAAAAGCTCAGAGCTTATTTCCATTTTGGTCCTTGTAGGGGGGTAGGGGAATGAGATGCTTAGACATGCATCATACAGACATGACATCACAACACATATGACATCACAACACATCACATATACCATTTACCATTTATATACATAACAGACTCATAAACATGCAAGGGTACCTTTTTGCTGAGTGTCTAGGTTAATTATAGTCCCTTTTGAGCCATGTCTTCAGGCTGGACTTGAATCTAACAGCATTGACTACTATGTTCAGGTCACTGGGCAGACTGTTCCAAAAGACAGCTGCTGAATACAAAAACGACTCCTTCCCCATACAACTCCTGAATCTGACTGGCACAAAGTCAGTTGAGCTACGCCTAGTTGGGTATGCATGGGTGTCCCTGATTCAGTTGAAGTAGTTGTTGAAGTACACTGGCACTACCCCGTGCACGATTCTGTGAACTAGGCACATCCCTATCTGGTTGACACTGTCTTCCACCTTTAGCCATCTCATGTTCTCAAAGTGTGATGGGTCAAGGTGGGTTCGGGCAGGTAGCCTTAGTATTACCCTGATTAGCTTGTTTTGTGATGTCTGTAGTTTTATTTTCTGACTTTTGGGGGCGCTGTTGTACCAGGAGCCACACTGTATGAGTGCTCCAGCAAGAATTCTCATCGCTGACTGATATAACAAATTTGAGATTCTGGCTAGGTATCTAGTCCTGTTATTGATCTTTGTAAGTGCTTGTTGAGCCATGCTTTCGCCTGATAGGCTGTTTTCCAGGACGCATCAAAGATATTTCACAGATGTTTTGTCGGTGAGAACAGTATCTCCTATTCTAATGTTAAAGCCTGGCAATTTTCTGAGCCTGACCTTTGACCCGAATAGGATGGACTCAGTCTTCCCCACGTGGAGGGACAGCTTGTTGTAGCCTAGCCAGTCACTAACCTTCTCTAGTTCTGCACTCAATATCTGCTCAACCACTTGTTTGTCTTTATGGAGACACTAGTAAGGTGGAGTCATCCGCATATAAAAAAAGGTCACATGAGCAAGCTGCTTCCAGGTCATTAATATACAGGAGAAATAGGAGCGGACCCAATACACTACCTTGCGGGACCCCGGACTCTACTGTCCGAGGACTGGAGAGTACTCATTTATATCTACCACCTGTTGTCTCCCTGTTAGGTAGGAACCAATACATTTCAGAGCTGCCTCGAAAGCATGTGAACCCCCCCGGAACAGCCAGTCCCCCAAATACATCAATCCCCACCACATCCCCATCCAAGACATGCACGGAGATGGGAGTGCCACCCCCGCGAGCCGACCGATCTCCCCCGGTCCCACGAGGAAACTCAACACTCCCACCCCCAAACTCCACTGAGGAATGACGCGTCACGTGCCCCAGGACCTGCAGCCATGCCAAAGGAGCCACGGAGCAAGGCAACGACTCCAAACACTCAAGCAGAGTGAGTGGGCGTGAGTAATCTATTACTCCATTACATCCATCCAGTACTCACCATTTACACTGAACTGGAGTGGTTTTTGAGGGTGCTCAATATTTATTTATTTTGGTTACCACCAAATGCATCCACCAAAAGTGTCACCGAAACAGAAATCTCACTCTGAAATCCTGTGAGGCGTGAGTTGTTGCAGGAAGACAACAATACTGGAAGCTGAGTGTGTGGATTAAATGGATAGTACGCTTACCATTACCGCAAAAAGTCTGTTGCATTGGAATTCAGCTAGCTTATCCTCATCTAAGGCTGCGGTTACACTAGGGCCATTTTCGTTTAGTTTCATTCGCTTTTCAGAACGCTGCGTATTGGCAGGCAAATAAGAGTTAAGTTAGATGTCGTTTTGTCTTGTCTACTATATACATGTAGTACAATGCCAAAGCAGTAGGCGGCGATGTAGTTCAAACATGAAGGCCATTTTCAACCAATCAGAAAGGTTGAATGAGACACTCCACATCCTGCTCAAAATCTCAAAAGCCACCATCTTTATACCTCACATGAGCCATTTAGCCACATAACATTTATTTTTCAGCAAGAAATAAAGTGCAATAAACAAAAACGGATACATTCACTTTGTTCTGCCTCATTTGTTGATTTGTTGATTAAACAAAACTAACATCAACACAATTGACCACCAAGAGCGGAGTTTAGGCCCCGTTTAGACGAGCGTTTTGTGAACAGAAACCGCAAAAGTCATCTTGCGGTTTCACTTTTAATTTTACGTTTAGACGAGCGTTTTGGAGTGGAATTCTCCGTGCAGACGACGCTGTAACGACGGAGACCCGCTGTCACACGATTGGCGCATATGCCACATGACGTGCTGTGAAGACCCGCCCTACTCTGCCTCTGATTCGCAGACTGTGGATGGGGAATGTGATTGGACCAAAGCAGAGTCACTCACAGACAGTGGGTCCACTCACGGGTCTCACGCCGCGGGACAGATTCTTGTGTATTTAACCCTTTCACTGCCACACGACAGCCGGTTGTGTGATAGTAAAGGGGTAACCTTCTGTCGTGTGGCAGTGAAAGGGTTAAAAGTACTGCCAATGTAGCCTTCAGGTTATCTCCGTTGATATAAGTCAGACATACTTGCTTTGTTTACGTCTCGGCTACTGGCGCATACCTGCTACCTGTGACGTAAGCAGTACGCGCGACCACAGCCGTGACAACCCTTTCGTCATCGTTTTAACAGATTTATACGTTTTGATAGTTTAGACGAGATCGCAAAGCTTTTGCGTTTCTAGGAATTCCACCCTGGAAGGTAGTCTCACTTTTTTGCGGTTTCACCCCGTAAAAACGCTGTTTCCGTATAAACGAAAGGCACATCCGCAAAAATATTTTTGCGGATTCACCTGCTAGCGTTTCCGTCTAAACGGGGCCTTAGTCTCACAAAAAGATTGTCGCCGATTTTGTTAGCTTATGCGCTAACGTGATTGGGATATGCCAGTATAACAGTATAGCATTGTGGCTAGCAGCAAAGTTTGTTAGCTTACGTGCTAACGTGATTGGGCTATGCCATTATAACAGTATAGCATTGTGGCTAGCAGCTTGGTAACGTTAATGCTAGCAGAATGAATGGATGTAAACTTTATTTAACAGATTGCAGAATGGGTACAATACAATACGGCTCAATACAAACAATTGTTAAGGGAATGCAGACTGTTGTAGCTTGGACTGGGCTCCTTATAACAATAACTTGACAACACATGGTAGCTGCAGCTACTTGGGACAGCTCTGCTGTAAACACTGGAAATAACGTGCAGGTCTCTACCAACAACATGTCGCCTACTTTGCGACAATTATTAACACTTTAATCGCCGATGACGTGTTTAGACGTCATTCCTAGCCATGCTCATTCTGCCGAAGACGCCGTAACTCGTCTTTGATGTCAATATTTCAAAAATCTGTGATCGAAATCATATTTCTCCTCCGGGGTCCTGAGATATACTGCTGATCTCCACTCAACTCTCTAGCGGTTCAAGAGCGCCATCTGGTGGCCGATCAGCAGATCGCCAACAGGAAGTGACTCGTCAAACAGGAAGTGCTCATCCATAAATCGTCCGGGCACTCGTGATCATTAGCAGGACTCTATCTCAACACACTGGATAATCAATCGCTCGCCCTAACTCAATAAACAACGTTATTTGGACGTATATAGTATTATACAACCTGGAAATGGTTCATCAGGATCAACATCCCATAATCAAACTGTCTACTCCACGCTGATCGTCCAATAGCGCGAGGAAGATACGGTGAGTTTCAACGTTATTTTCTAACGTATTCTATACTAACTGATCTGATGATCATATGACCCACACTAGATGAATGGTATAACGTTGCCCACGGAATTATAAACGCCCCCTCGCCCATCCGGTCAATATCAGATGATACGTAGTAACTTCTAGAACCACGTCCAGTTGACATTTTTTATCTCGCGCCGATTGCTATCAAACTGTATTTCATCATGCAGATGCAGACCCAGAGAAAGACTTTCGTCTTGTTTACATCAGGGTCCCCCATTTTCAATTCATAATGACATTTATGACATGCACAACATACAGATATATCATGACATTTATGACATACATGACATACAGATATACAGTACTGTTACATTTGTGACATACAAGATATGCAAATATACAGTACTGTTAAACAGAGATCCTAACAGAAAATATATACATACGAGGGGGAGGAAACTGTACATTGGGAGGGTGGGAGGGGGTGTTTAGACATTTACGGGGGCCAGTTTCGAATTGCAGCCTCCCGTAGGTGCTCTTTGATCCCATTATACCATTCTGAATAATGTTTTCGTGAGATGATTTCCAGAATGTATTGATTTCATAGAATGTGTGAAATAGGCCTATAATTAAAAACAATTAAAAAATGTAAAATACATTAAACTGGTAAAATAAATCCCTTTCAAATGTAAAATAGACCTAAAATTCTGATAATAAATCATATTCAGCCTATGGATTTCCTACATACTGCACGACACCCGTTTGAGCTGCGGGATGAGGCACGCTTGTTTCTGATGGAGAATGCGTCCCAGCTCGCAGCCCACCTCCGATGCCGACTGGATATCAATTGAGGGGGAATATGCACAGCTATCCGCCATTTGGATCTACCATTCGAAAAAACATTATCTGCACTGACTTATATAAAAAATAAATACAGATCACGTCTGAATGAATGTGGAGGATGATCTCCGAGTCGCTGTCTCCTAAATTAAACCCAGACTGGACTTGTTGTGCTTCAAGCATATGCCCATCCATCTCATTAGGTGAGTTGAACATTAGCCTTCTAAATGAAACGCGCTATATGTATTCATTTTATGGTTTTTTGATTATTGTGTTATTTTGTGTAGTTATTGTGCATGTTAAAAGCCTCCAATGCATATGTGTGAACGTGCATGTTTCAACAACCTCCTATAATAGTGGGGGTCGCGGCTCTCTGACACCGTTATTTCGGGGGGTCGCAGCCTGAAAACTTTGGGAACGATGTTATATTACACGATACCTAAGCGCATACAGTACAGATATCCTCATAAGTATCTATTAATTCGTATCAATTAGATACTCTTTGGGCTTGTTTTTATCTACTTATTCTGAAAGAGTTGAAATAATTATTTTCTCTAGCAAGATCTCATTCGATTATTCATTCCATTAAGCCTATTGCCAGCAGGCACATTTAAATAAATATAATCTGATTGATTGGGGTAATGAGGGATTTAAAATTAGCCTATAGATGCTATGCATTTAACTCGTCTGCGATATATTCTACAATCTGTTAAAGTTTTCAATCAATCAATCAATACCATTAGAAAATCATGGTTTTCTGGGATCGACACCTCCCCCTTTTCAGGTAAAACGGCCACGCGCAATTATCCTGATTACTGAAGTCTGGTTCGAATTAACGAGACAGAATCAGCCTTCTAGAAACCAAGATAGCCTGACTTCAATCATCAGGTTAATTTAAGCTGGCTAATGGGACTTTTGATTGACTTAGTTGAACCAGGTACGGGGAATAGGGCCCCGACGTCTGACAGCAGCGTCAAGCGTCAACTTGTTGTCATATTATTAGTTCTCTATAGTAACGATGTGGCTAGTGTTGTGATCACCCTTTTATTTATATAGTTTTGTACATTGTATATTAGTAATAGTCATAATTTTTTATATTGTTGTTAACTCTTTAATTGCCAGACCCAAGATATCTCAGGTTAACTCGCCATGCGTTGGCTGCCAGACCAGAGATATCTCGGGTTTTGGCCGTTTTTTCT
Organism: Notolepis coatsorum; assembly: GCF_963971535.1. NCBI lineage: Eukaryota > Metazoa > Chordata > Actinopteri > Aulopiformes > Paralepididae > Notolepis > Notolepis coatsorum. The sequence continues at coordinate 96,508,072 of NC_140171.1, forward strand.
TTTATTCACTATTTTTATTCATCCATTGACCTCGGTGTTGCCATATGAAAGGATTTTGAGATCGCCAAAGTGCAATAACGGCCGCATCCTGCCAGATGGCAGTGTCACCCACCCTTTGAAACCTTATATCTAACTCTGTGTTACACTCAAATGTCTCTGGGCGCTATATTTAGACGGAGCCGAGTAAGTCGCTTCATCCGAGCACTTCCAAATGCATCTGGCACACTTATTATGTCCGGGACCAGATGGACACCAATACTGGAAATCACGATCAGACAATTGGAATATCCTTTTTGGAATACCACCGACCACAGGTAAGGACTATCTGACATCAATTTCAGCTTGATCCAACAATGTTTTGATACCAATCCAGCTGATGCGTTTTTAGTGTTAATTACGAATGCCGTTACTGGCAATCAAAGCATCAGAAATGATGTATTTTTTTTAGCGTTTATCGCTTTTCTGCATGACCGACAGAAACAGGTTGAATGGGATGTAGAGTAGGGGAAGACACTGAGAAAATACGGCGGGTCCGGGAATCGAACTCGTGTACCCCAGATCCGTGATGAGCACGGTTGTCCCCGACGCAGAAATAGTGCCGAGGTACGTGGTGAGCTACGGGAGCTCGCCCGACCCCCCCCTTTCATGCATTCATGATGAAACATAATACCTATTATATACATTTGATTTGGATATAGTAGCGTGTCCAGGCAAGACCGCTTATAGTAGAATTCACGTTGCGCCCCATTACTCGCTTCCCAGGAATTATCCCGGATCACTCTGAAATTATACTTATATTCACCACGGGATAACACGTGAACATATGCATGAAAAAATTATCTTTTTTTAATCTTGGACGGAAGAAAGTCAGTGTCAAATGACCATAGTATTGTCCCCATAGCTATAATATAGAATATAGATAGATAGCTCTACAAACAAGGTGACGCACTCCTATCTTTAAAGTGTGGCATAGCTACAACGGGACCCGGCTAATGGCTGGCGCTGAATGAATTGATAAACGGGTATGTACAGAATTCCAAAAGCGACAACGTCTAGTAAGCTATCCTGGTGGCGTCTATATTAAAAGGCAGCCCAAGAGTCCTTCCGCATTGGCGTTTTGCGCTCTGATTGGCCGAGCGTGCGCATGCGCATGAGCCGTGACGCGCAACTCTAGGCAGGAATCGAAACTCTGTTTAAGCTCCAGAGAGCCAGGCTGAAAATCCACAGTTCTTGCCCCACTGATGGAGCCGAATCGCGGATCCGAGTTTTCTGATTACCCCCAAAATATGGAGGTCCCGAAAGCAATTAAGTATTGATTACGCCGCAACGAATCATTAAAAAAAATATACCGTTAACTGGAGTATGTTGTTTCTTTACATATGTGTTGGATTAGAGAATTGGTTTGTCATGACAATCCAATAAAAAAATCGCACACAGGGGGCGGCTACGTGGCGTAGTGGGCAAGGCACTCGCCACGAAATGCTGGAGACGCTGGGCTCGTCAGTTCGAGCCCAGCGCTCCACATTTGCTTTCAGTTTAGCTGGTCGTCCGTACTAATACACATTGGCCGTATTAGGGGGTGGGAAACTGATGGGTGGGGATCGGGCGTTGTGGACAGCGACTCCTACAAGTCGGTTGGTGCGCCTGCGCAGTAGAATCAGGAAGTGTCGGGGGCAGCGTGAGCCTCCCACGCGTTACTCCTCGCCACTGAGAGATCGAGCTGCGCAGGTGAAAAGATGCGACTGCTGTTACCTCAAGTACCGGAGGGGACTTGTGCTATGTATGACTTAGTCCACATTGCAGCCGGCTTGTGGGAGGCAAGAAACGGCGTCCGTGACAGGGGAGGGTTGAATTGGATTATACGAAATTGGGATGGGAGAAAATATAGAAAATGGGAGAAAAAGTGGATACAAAAAAAAATAAAAAATCGCACACAGTAACTAGTAACTACATGTAGGGCTGGGCGATATGACCAAAAACGTTATCGCGATAAAATTATAAAATTATTTTCATATAATTCGATATCGATAATTATCGTCGATATAATGTCTGTCAAGTTTAATTAACTTCTAATATGCTGCTGCGAATGTCTCAAGTCGAGTTGATGTTGTCATCAGTCCGCGCACGTTAGCAGTTAGCCGACAAGCGGAGTATCTCATGACAATAAATATGACACTAAAATACTCTCTTCCGCCACAATATATTGAAACGACGTCCACTCCTACACTACTATAAACGTGGCCTCAGAATTCAAAACACACACATACTCGGCACGTAAATATATAAAACAGTGCCGTGCAAGCTAGTTATCCTAGCCAGCCTGTTGCTTCTAAGCGGTGTATTCCATGACAATGTGCTAAATATGACACTAAAATACTCTCTTCCGCCACAATATATTGTAACGACTAGGGATGCCCCGATCGATCGGCCACCGATCGTTATCGGCCGATAATCAGTATAAATATGCGATCGGGGAATTCCGATAATTAGTCATATTCGCCGATCGCGGAAACTGATCAAGTGGATATCTCACTCGCTTGTCTCAGACGCACAGGACCTGCAAACTGCTCCTCGTCCCTAGCCCCGCCCGTACCCGTGTAGAGTTTGTAAACACAGAGGAGGCGGACCTCCTCTGCTGAGTCTAGATAGTGCATTCGACCTGAGCTAACGTTAGCTACCTAGCTATCGTTACTGTTTAAACAAAATTACCCAGTCAACTATTCACTTTTAGTAGGCATTGTCTAACGGTATTTAGCCGGCTAGCTACCGATAGCTCCTGATATCAACAAATGCTCCAGCAAGTCTTGTAGTGCATGTTGATACCTCCGTTAGCTCGCGTTAGCTGACGTTAATTCACTGTTCAAAACGAAATGTCCGATTGAACTAAATAGTTGTCTTAACGTCATCTAGCCGGCTAGCAGTAGCTACAGATAGCTCCTGATATCAATGTCTTATAACATTGATTGAATGCGTATTCGAGCTGAGGGCTTGCTGAATGTGAAATGACCAAAGCACTTAACGTTACCAATGGGGTCCCGCTGCAGCGCCGGAGAATCCTTTTGCTCGCTATCTGCAAACAGCTCCACTGTCTGCACTACAAGACTTGCTGGAGCATTTGTTGATATCAGGAGGAGCTACTAGAGTACACACAGACAGTGGAGCTGTTTGCAGATAGCGAGCATTTTGACTAGTTGCGTGGTGGCGATGTCTCGCAGATAATACAAGTACAAGTCTAATTATATAATATATATATTTTATAAAAAAAAAGAAAAAAAAACTTTATATAAAATAATTTTTTATTTCTTTTTAATCAAAAACTATCGGTATCGGATCGGTATCGGCCGATATGGCTCACGACGATCGGTGATCGGTATCGGTGGCAAAAAACGTGATCGGGGCATCCCTAGTAACGACTTCCACTGTATACCCCCACTACTATAAACGTGGCCTCAGAATTCACGCCACACACATACTCGGCACGTAAATATATAAAACAACGCCGTGCAAGCTAATTAGCCTAGCAAGCCTTGTTGTTGAGTGAGTACTACCGCTCTGGGTCTCCTTCCGGGTCTCTGTCGCTCTCGGCCATCTCCTTCACTGATTGGTTGTTAGCTGTTGTGCGTATGCACGTCATCACGTAACGTTGGTTGTTGTTAGTGAGTGTGCTGAGCCGAGGCTGAACGGAGCCAAGCTTGGAAAATCGATATATCGAAACTTTGCGACCACGTTTCATGTTTATTTCGAGGAAATAATTTATCGCGATAGTTATCGTTATCGTTTTATCGGCCAGCCCCAACTACATGCATCATTGTTTACAGTGAACGGTGGGGCTGGGCTGGGGCGTGCGGTGCTCCGGTGGCGGCGGTTGACCGATGGCGATGCCGAGGACGAGCGCGCGTCCGTGGGGTAGACGGCCGCTGAGAGAGCGCTCTTCCTCGCCATGCGCGCGCTCGGCCAATCAGAGCGCAAAACGCCAATGCGGAAGGACTCTTGGGCTGCCTTTAATATAGACGCATCCTGGTGCTAATCTTTTCAACTGCCAAGTTGACGTCACACAGCCAGACGCCGTTACAACATGCAACTCAGGCCATGGTTAGACTAGGTGTTTTTGTTTTCGTTTTGTTGCTGAATGAATACGTTTGCTGTCCCTGTTAAATAGAAATGCCGTTTTGGCAGGTAAACGCGTTGCCCTACTGACAACGCTGAAATTGTGTTTCCGTTTTGGAAAAACGCCAAAACTCGCCGACAACGTGTCATGTAATCTGTGCGGAGTCGTTGTTGCTCAACGCCCATGCGCAGTAGATACCGACATCTGCGTGCCCTTACCAACGTCCGGTTACGACAGAAATGTCCCAAATAGCCGCAGCTACCATGTGTTGTCAAGTTATTGTTATAAGGACCCCAGTCCAAGCTACAACAGTGTGCATTCCCTTAACACTTTAGTTGCCAAAGGACGAGTTTAGGCGTCCTTCCCCGCCATGCTCAAGTTGCCGAAGACGCCGTAACTCGTCTTTGATATCAATATTTCAAAAATCTGTGATCGGAATCATATTTCCTTTCCGGGGCCCTGAGACACAAGTGTGATCTCCTCTCAATCCTCTAGCGGTTCAAGACCGCCATCTGGTGGCCGATCGGCAGATCGAAAAAACGGATGTTACCTTTAACCCGGCAGGACTCACTCCATATGTGGTCCGGGCACTCGCTAATGTTAGAGAGACTCAGTCTTCACACAGTGAACATCGATCGCTGCAAATAACTCGAAGAAACAACATGATTTGGACGTATATATTATTATACAACCTGGAAATGGACCGGGTATTTCAACATCCCATAATGGAAAACTGTCTACCCCACGCTGATCGCCCAACGGCCCGCGGAGACTGGGGTGAGTTTTAGCGTGTAATATTACCGTGTTCGACACTAACTGCTATGATGAACATTTGACCCACATTAGATGAATGGTAAAACGTTGCCCACGGAATTATAAGCGATCCCCCGCCCATCCGGTCAATATCAGATGATACGTAGAAACTTCTAGAAGTACGTCCAATTGAAATTTTTGATCTCGCACAGATTCCTACCAAACTGTATTTCATCATCAATATAATGTATTTGGGGCTATAAATCACGTTCTGGAGAAAGCTGCAGAAAGAGATGAAAACATACTTATACTTTAGATCATATTTTAGTATGAATATGTGAATGAAAAAGTTTAACGAGGGTGCTCCAGTAGCACACCATGTTACCGCGCTCGCGCGGGACTCCGTGCTGCGTCACGGATCTGGTTGACTCCGAGTTCGATTCCCGGACTCGCCGTCATTTGCCGAATGTCTCCCCCTGCTCTCTCTCCCGTTTCACCCTGCAACTGTCGGTCATGCTTGACCAGGAAAGCGATAAACGCTAAAAAAAAAAGTTTAAAAAAAAAAAAAAAGTTTAACGTTGCTACACCATGAACAATACATATAGGACCTTGAATGGGCCCTAATAATGGCAATCTAGCAATAGAATTTAAAAAGTTATAGCCCTGCAAAGAAGGGGAACTTCTCCATGTTAAATAGAGCTGGCAACGGATGGTATATCATGAATTTAACCTTAGGCAATCAAAGTGTTAACAATTGTTTGTATTGAGCCGTATTGTACCCATTCTGCAATATGTTAAATAAAGTTTACATCCATTCATTCTGCTAGCATTAACGATTGCATGAGCAGCTGCTAACGTGAGCGAACGTTAGCCATCAGACCCTGTTAGCTCAGAGCTCCTCTTTCAATCTTAACAAACATTAAACAAAATGGCCCAGTCATCTATTCACCTTTGTTTAATACATTAATACTAACTAATGTTATCTAGCTACTGATAGCTCCCGATATCATCAGTTTGGTGCTGGCTGGCTAACTAACGTGAGCTAACGTTAGCTGCTAGCCACAATGCTATACTGTTATACTGGCATATTCCATTCACGTTAGCATGTAGCTAACAACATCAGCGATCTTTTTGTGAGACTAAACTATCCGCTCTTGGTGGTCAATTGTGTTGGTTAGTTTTGTTTCATCAACAAATGAGAGGCAGAACACAGTGAATGTATCCGTTTTGTTTATTGCACTTTTATTGCACTTTGCTGAAAAATAAGTGTTACATTGGCTAAATAGCTCACGGAGGAATTTTAAAGATGGCGGCTTGTTGATTTCTTTTTGCAGGAAGTGTATTGGCACATTCAAGTTATGATTGGTTGAAAATTGCCTTCCATGTTCGCCACCTACTGCCACCTACTGCTTTGGCATTGTACTACATCACTGTGCTTAGGAGGCAAAACGAAAGTGCTCAGGTTGAAAAACAAATGTCTAACTCGGCTGCCACTACGTTGCGACCTGGAAAGCTAAACTAATTTTGAAAACGAAACGAAAAACACCCTGCGTGTAACCGACGCCTCAGATTTCAGGGAAGTACGGAGAAGCTCTCCCTCTCCAGGGGAAGAATGTTATACCGGTCTGAGAAATGTTGGTCAACCTGGCTAATTCCCTCATCAGCTCTGTAAAGATATGCAAATCCGAGAGGCCTGAAATTAATTGAGTGGTTCTGTAAAATTGCTTATCAGTAAAAGTAGAGCAGGTTTGTTTAATTGAGGACGAACATCGCAATGTTTAGAGTAAGCTCTTTGCTCTGGTCACAAGTTATCCCTCTTCCTTTACTCTGGTCACAAGTTACATCTCTTCCTTACTCTAAGCTCTTTGCTCTGGTGACAAGTTCTCCCTCTTCCTTTACCCTAAGCTCTTTGCTCTGGTCACAAGTTCTCTCTCTTCCTTTGCTCTCATGACAAGTTACATCTCTTCCTTACTCTAAGCGCTTTGCTCTGGTGACAAAAGTTCTCTCTTCCTTTACTCTAAACACTTTGCTCTGGTGACAAGTTCTCACTTCCTTTACTCTAAGCTCTTTGCTCTGATGACAAGTTCTCTCTTCCTTTACTCTAAGCTCTTTGCTCTGGTGACAAGTTCTCTTCCTTTACTCTAAGCACTTTGCTCTGGTGACAAGTTCTCACTTCCTTTACTCTAAGCTATTTGCTCTGATGACAAGTTCTCTCTTCCTTTACTCTAAGCTCTTTGCTCTGGTGACAAGTTCTCTCTTCCTTTACTCTAAGCTCTTTGCTCTGGTGACAAGTTCTCTCTTCCTTTACTCTAAGCACTTTGCTCTGGTGACAAGTTCTCTCTTCCTTTACTCCAAGCACTTTGCTCTGGTGACAAGTTCTCTCTTCCTTTACTCTAAGCACTTTGCTCTGGTGACAAGTTCTCACTTCCTTTACTCTAAGCTCTTAGCTCTGGTGACAAGTTCTCACTTCCTTTACTCTAAGCTCTTTGATCTGGTCACAAGTTCTCCCTTTCTTTACTTTAAGCTCTTTGATCCTAGGTTGTCAAAATGGGCAGGGGTGAGGTGGGTTCTAGGAGTAAAGTCAAGCAGTAGTCTGACCAGTTTGTTTTGTGATGTTTGTAATCTTGTTTTTAGTGCCTTTGATGTGATTTGGTACCAGGACAGTACACACGCCCAGCACAGACTCTTCAACCTCCTGCCATCAGGCAGGCGATAGTCTGAAAGCCAGAACTACGAGACTGACTTCTACCCACAGGCCATCAGGCTTGTGAATGCCAGTGCAAACTCAGCCAACATCACAACCACCGTCGACAACAGATTGACATCTCCCTTACAAGGCCTGACTCGATTGCTGCTGTGAACACTGTCACCCTTCCCCCGAACTATGAATCACTAAAGACACTTTAACTGCTGCACTCGCTTGTATTTAAATATGTTTAAGTTAAGTATTGTGTGAAGGGCGGACTAGCAAAGTAAGATTTTCATTGTATGGCAAACTGTATGTTTAACTGTGCACATGACAATAAACAATCTTGAATCTAGTAGAGGAAATGGCATGTTTGTAGCCTAAAATGTATTCTAGCCTACATCTAGGTGGGGACCAGGTTAGGTGGAGCTTTGCTACTGCTGGCCACACATCAGGCTCTACCAAGAGAGATTCTAAAATCCTTAAGAGGAAAGCATTGTGAAGTTGTCTTTTCCGTACATACTGCAGCTTATATAACCTCAGACCGTGCGGTTAGAATAGAATAGAAGTACTTTATTGATCCTGAGGGAACTTCAGCACTACAGATCGCTCACAGTAAACATTTAGGTACAGTCAAAAATCTAAAATAAGAAATACAGTCAGGGATATACATTCTAAGATATGTATATACATTCTAAAATATACAGCCAAAAATATACAGTAAAATGTACAGTAATAAGTGTAAAATTGTAAAATGTCGATTTAAAAAGTTAAAGTCGAGGAAGGTTTTTGCCCGTCAGCTTCCTGTCCCCTGGTTGTGTGATGTTCACCACAGCTTCCTGTGTCTTGGTTGTGTGATATTCACCACAGCTTCCTGTCCCCTGCTTGTGTGATGTTCACCACAGCTTCCTGTCCCCTGGTTGTGTGATGTTCACCACAGCTTCCTGTGCCCTGGTTGTGTGATGTTCACCACAGCTTCCTGTGCCCTGGTTGTGTGATGTTCACCACAGATTCCTGTGCTCTGGTTGTGTGATGTTCACCACAGCTTCCTGTGCCCTGGTTGTGTGATGTTCACCACAGCTTTCTGTCCCCTGGTTGTGCACACGTTTGTTGTGACGTTGCAGAGAAACCCATCTATAGTCTGGCGCTAATGGTGCTCGAGTCCTAGGCCTCGACATGAAATATAGATTCATAACCTGATTGTTCACTCAGGAAAGGGGCAGACTGTACTAAAGCATGTGTGGGTAGTCAAGAAGAATGCCTGGCTAAATGTCTAAATTAAACTACTACCGCTTTGTAAAATACTGAATGGAAATATGGAATTTACAGACTGCAGCAAATTGGTAAACAGAGATAACACTTAAAAACAGGCCAGTGAAAGAAGGTTCCTCTGTCTTTTCCAGCCACATGCGAGTTGCAAGACAACATCTTGTGAAGTGACGGGCTAAGTCATCTCTGGCCTGAAGCCACTGATACACTCTAATAGCTCATAGAATCAGCAGCATGGCTGAGTAATGGCATAGCATGACTGGATTAAAAACATTCCTGATCAAATGAGCAGACAGCTTTTTTCCCCTTGATGGTGTGATGACGTTACTGCTCGAGGACATTAGGAATAGTAGCCATTTCCAGTATCTGGACTTTGATGGGATATGAAATCGATTTTCAATTTAAATCTGTGCCCAAGCTCAGTATGCTAGCCACGTTTTGTAATTGTATCAAGCATAAGAAGCCCCTAAGCAAATTGGTTAGACCTTTTTGATATTTTAAAGAGGTCCTTCTGTATTACGGCATGTTTTAAAGAGGTCCTTCTGTATTACTGCATGTTTTATAGAGGTCCTTCTGTTTTACTGCATTTTTTTAAAAAGGTCTTTCATGTATTACTGTATTAAAAAAGGTCCTTCTGTATTACTGCATGTTTTAAAGAGGTTCTTCTGCATGACTGCATGTCTCTTCATGTTGGCCAGGGTGGGTGAGTCTTCCTAGTCCGAGGTCCTTCAGTCTGGCTCTCTTCATGTTGGCCAGGGTGGGTGAGTCTTCCTTGTCCGAGGTCCTTCAGTCTGGCTCTCTTCATGTTGGCCAGGGTGGGGGAGTCTTCCTTGTCTGAGGTATTTCAGTCTGGCTCTCTTCATGTTGGCCAGGGTGGGGGAGTCTTCCTCATCTGTCCGAGATGTATTTCGGTATGGCTCTCTTTATGTTGGCCAGGGTGGGGGAGTCTTCCTCGTGTGTCTGATAGGTATTTCGGTATGGCTCTCTTCATGTTGGCTGCAGTGGGGGAGTCTTCCTCAACACGCGAGCTAGCTGGCTGCCGTCATTGCTAACAGCTAACGCTAGCGGACCAAGCTAGCAGATTTCCGGGAACGAAAGCATTCATTCTGAACGTTACATCACTGATGCTTAGGGCTGTCTTAAATACTTCGAAGCTTCGTTCGATGGCACAAGCTTCGAACATAAAAAAAAAAAACGAAGTTTAAAAAAAAAAAAAATCTTTTTGCCTCAAATCTTGCGCCTCCATTCCAATGAAACGAAAGTAAGCGGCGCCTTGACTCCACCTCTCTACTACAAGCACGTGGAGACTATCTGTGTTGAAAACAACAAGGACATGTGCAGCCGACATGTCGACGAAGTCATCAGACGTGTGGTTAACACTTTAAAATATGCAAAGACAATGCCCAAAAAGCAGAGTGCCAGATATGCCAGAAGAAAATGGCATATCACAACTCAACAACAACTTTGTCAAATCACCTAAAAAAACGTAAGTATCGTTGTACACGACGGCGACGCCACACAAAACATTAATAAGGCTATGCCTATGCTGCTATGACTAATGTGTTACCAAGTTGGCTAATTTAATTGTAATAATCTGCTTTTGTAGGTGCATTGTAGGGGTGGACGGTATAAACGGTATACGGTATAAACGGTATTAATTTGCTCTACGGTATGGATTTTGACTATACCGTGTAACCGGTAGAGCAGCTCTAAAATAGCAATGACGTCATGTAACCACAGCGCGACTATTTCAATCGCATTTGCCCCTAAAAATAGATAGAATTAGTCATAGATAATAGATATGTGCAAACTGGAAAAAGTTATTTAGGAGGCTTCGCGCAGTGAGCGTGTCAACACGCAATTGTCATTTCATAATAAACACATATCACCACGGCGCACAGCAAGTTTCAATTTCAGTTCCTGGCATTTTTAACCAGTGGAGAAAGGTAAGAGATGTCCCTATCGTTTTTCTTATATGAATTATTCTACGTTAATAAAACATACCTGGTGATCAACTACAGTTTGCTGTAAACATTATGATATGCGTGTAGTGTTATGATAACGAGAGGACGGGAGGACGGCTGCAGCAGTGGATTTGCGAATAGCATGCAGCTGCAGAGCCGCAGAGCCAGCGGCGCTTTCAGGTCTCACAGGCCCGCTCAACAGCGCCCCCCCACCCAACGGCTGAAAGCTGTGACCAGACCTGAAAGCGCCGCTGGCTCTGCGGCTCTGCAGCTACATATGCTTCTAGCAAAATCCAGCATCCAGCCCGCTGTTTGCAATGGGAGCAGCACGGACTCGGGACTTATTTTATTTGGAATATAATGACTTTATACGCAAAAGTAACCTAGTTTTAAGTTAAAATATTATAAATCTACATGCCTTGAGGATGTCATTCTTTATATAGCCTGCCTATCAGGCAAAAAAAATTATTCTAACGGAAACACTGATACCGTGATATATACCGTTACCGTCTATGCTTCAAATTATACCGTGATATAAATTTTAGACCATACCGTCCACCCCTAGTGCATTGTCTGATATAATTATTAATTATAAATTAAATATAATATAATTGTTTGCTTGATAGACGAAGGTTGCAACATAATTATGTAATGTCATATCGTTGGCTGCGAGAGCAGCCCCACTGCACCCAGGCAGCGCAGCCGAGTGAAACCTTGTTGGCTACGTCACAGTCACGAAAGGGGCTACTTAATTAATTAATACAATCCACTTTATTTATAGAGCACATTTTAAAACAACAAAGTTTACCAAAGTGCTGTACAAGTCCCACAACATAAGATAAAAAAAAAATTATCGAAGCTCGGCCCCGAAGCTTCGATTGCCAAAAAAAGCTTCGAAGGTCAGTGATGCTAGAAATGTGTGAACTTAGTGAAACAACATGGCAAACGTACAAAACTATTCCAATATTCAAAAAATTATGCCATCCCCATTTCTCAACAAGCCTTCAAGTTCAAGTTTCTTTAATAGTTGTCATACAGAAGTACAGAATACTTTCATACAAAATGCTTCTTACTGTTACGCTCCAGAGACTGTGCTAGACAAGATAGTATCAAATAACATAGTATAGCATGTAATTTAGAAGTAGAAAAGTAGAAAATGAGGTCACAGTGTTCAGTATAGACATATGTACAGTGTTCGATGCAGAATAGACGTAACTGAGTTACCATATAATATACAATACTATGCAGTGTACTAATGTACAGTACTATATAGTGCAAAGCAGAAATGGGATGAGGTACAATTTAGGTACAATTTACAGTAAGGTGTACGAGTTGTAGTGCAATCCTTCATCAATAAATATAAAGTGTGGGGAGTGGGTGCTACAGTGTGTTTGTTTAAAGTGAGTGTGTGCTATAAAGTGTGTGGGGTGGGTGCTACAGTGTGTTTGTTTAAAGTGGGTGTGTGCGTGTGGATGTGTGTGCTACGTGCGTTTGATGGTTGTTGTTGTGTAGTGTTCATTGTTCGTTTAGCAGCCTGATGGCCTGGGGATAGAAGCTTCTCCTGAGTCTTTCTGTGCTCGCCTTGAGACTCCGGTATCGCTTGCCTGCAGTTCAAAGAGGCAGTTGTTCGGGTGACTGGAGTCTTTAATGATTCTCTTAGCCTTGCCCCTTAGCAACAACAGTGTACTAGGTTTCTCAACAAGCCTTAGCAACAATAGTGTACTAGGTTTCTCAACAAGCCTTAGCAACAATAGTGTACTATGTTTCTCAACAAGCCTTAGCAACAATAGTGTACTATGTTTCTCAACAAGCCTTAGCAACACAGTGTACTAGGTTTCTAAACAAGCCTCAGCAACAACAGTGTACTAGGTTTCTCAACAAGCCTGACCAATAACAGTGTACTAGGTTTCTCAACAAGCGTGAGCAATAACAGTGTACTAGATTTCTCAACAAGCCTGAGCAATAACAGTGTACTAGGTTTCTCAACAAGCCTGAGCAATAATAGGCCGTAAGGTGAAGGCTGTATCATTTCATCGTTTCATCATTTCATCTGTATCGTTTCATCGTTGTTGCCTGGGAAGTGTAGAGGTTTATTCGTCACATACACAACTAACACAAGCTTAAAGTTTCAAGTTTGTTTATTATTTATCACAATAAAATACAGGTACTTTACGATGAAATGCTTGTTTCTGTATGAGCCCCTGAGAGTGTGCTTCATACAGTAAAAAAAAAAGTAAGTAAGTAAAAAGTAAGTAAAGAGGAATATTCAATATACATATATTTATACAATACAGAGTAAAATGAGTAAACAGTGAGGTGTGTGGAGAGATCAGTGTCAAACTGATCAACAAATACAAACAAATCACACTACTACTGTATAATCCTAATCCCCTCGCCCTATACATCCCAACCCCAGTCCACACCCTCACCCACCACTACACTCCCAGGCAACACTGATGTTAATCATCCTCACCACTTCGCCTGTTCGAATCCAGCTCACAGCTCCGGGGTTGTCACCAGCTTGGCTGGCCGTTCACACTAATACAATTGGCAGTATTAGAGGGTGGGAGAAGCTGGCGGGGTGGGTCCGGGTCGTTGTAAACAGCGACTCCTACAGTTCGGTCGGGGCGCCTGCTAAGCGCGGGTAGGATCTGGGGGCGGTAGCGTGATCCTTCCACGCTCTCAGTGGGAGTCTGCGCTGCCGGGTGAAAGGAAGCGGTTGATTGGCTAGACGTGTGTCGGAGGAAGCACGTGATAGCCTCCACTCTCCCAGACCGACTGTGGGGGGTAGGTGCGCAGCGACCAGGAAGGGGATTGGGAATTGGCATAACGACTAACATTGGGATGGGAGAAAATCGGAGGAAAAAGGAGGGGGGAAAAGATTAAAAAAAAAAAAGGGGGGTTTGTAGTTATGATGAAATACACAAAAAATGTAATCTCACCAAGTCCACATATTATTTTTACGCACAGTTATTGGCATGTTTGAAGGCTCACGGTGTTCCATTAAGGATACCAATTGTACACCACAGATGCCACAAATTCTTCTATGAAAGAGAGACATCGAGAGGTTGTTTCAGATTTTTATCATCAATTACTAACATCCTCATATGAAACCCTCCATCTTAAACAAGACCCCAAATGCTCCTTATGTACAAATGGGGACGAGGGGACATTTATGCACATGTACTGGGACTGCCCACCAGTTAAGATATTCTGGAAAGAAGTGACCCAACAATTATCAAATCTCTTAACTCTGAATATACCTGTACACCCCTCTGTATTACTGCTGAATGATGTCTTTGAGTATGCAGTACATCCACAGCTAAAGAGATTGGTTTTATCTGGTATCACAGTGGCTAAAAAGCTGATAGCATCACGATGGTTTCAACCGGAAAAAATGTGCCAGAAGGTCTGGATTCTTACATATCTCGATGTGATTTATCAAGAAATATCTACAGCAAGAATTTTGGGTCTCAATGAATCCAAAATGACAATGTGGTTAGAAGTGGTGGAGAGAATAAAAGCTAGCATATAAAGGTAGTGTCTGGTAGGAACAAGTTATAATGGATGGATTATCCAATGGGGGGTCCGGGAGGGGGGGGTACGAGCTAGAGCATATGTGTGTAGGGTACTAGATAAGGTATTAGGGGTATATCCTGTATAAGACATTTAACTAAATGGTGATTTCATTGGATATGCACTGTTAATTAATGCTTGTATATCTTATCGTGTGTTGTCATGTTTGTTTATATGTTTGTTTAAAAAAAAATAAAAAAATTAAATTTAAAAAAATTAAAATCATCCTCACCACTATCATCTGAGTCATCATCCCATGTAGCCCTATCTTCGGTTTCCTTAGAAACATTTGCACAGTTTTGGCTTTGACAAAGATCTGTACATGGCAGTTTTGCAGACACACATGAACATCTTCATGTCTCAAATTGTCCTTGTTTGCAAACGCAGTGGACTACCTGCAACACACCATCAGGGGCCGGATTTGTAGTCATCCAGGTCACTGTTAACTCCCCATCCTCAACGTGCTATTCTGTATATTGTTGTTATTTTGTATATTGTACAGGACTGTAACATTGTCTTATTGTATAGCATTTAATGTTTCTGTATAGGATTTTATGTTTCTCTTTTATTACTTGTGATTTTATTACTGCACCTTAGGTTTGAGTCCCAAATCTCATTGTATGCTAATATGACAATAAAGTACAATCTAATCTAATCTAATCAGGGTCCCCCATTTTCAATTCATCATGACATTTATGACATACACGACGACATACAGATAAGATATGTATCATGACATCCATGACACAAATCGATCTCTAAACAATGTATGTCTCCACAATGGTATGATTCTGGCCTGGTAGGTTAAGCCACCGTTCAACGCAGTTTCTATATCTATCCCACGCATCTGTGTAACATCTTGTACACGTTCTTTCTGAACGGACATGAGATGCATACAACATTGTTTAGAAACCTTTTTGTGAACATTAGGTGTTTTTTGTCCATTTCTGTCCTGTTCTGATGTAACGTTAATCTGTGGATGTCATTTGTTGTCACCCGACGGCCGTATCCTCGCAACAAAGAGCTGCTATTAGTCGAGCGCAATATACGTGACCGAACTCGCACCAATTACGTCAAATAAAACTCGGTGGTGAGCAAGTATCCGTTCGCGAGGAAAGATCTAGTCACGATTTAAAAATTCTGATTGCACAAAACGAGCAGGATTGTAAATAGAGAACTTTTTATTCCTAAATCTACAGCAATAGATCTTTAGCCCAGAGTGAAAATTGTGTAGTCCGCCGAGGTGGGAACGAGAATCGTTTTCTAGCCACTTCTCAGCCTTCACCGTACAGCCTATAATGGTGTACTAGGTTTCTCAACAAGCCTTAGCAACAACAGTGTACTAGGTTTCTCAAGCCTTAGCAACAACAGTGCACTAAGTTTCTCAACAAGCCTTCGCAACAACACTGTACTAGGTTTCTCTACTACTAGTAGTAGTAGTACTACTAGGTTCCTCTCTTGCGCCGTCTGCCAGGCAGGTGATTTTAAGTGAACGCAACACCAATTCAGAGAAATGTCAAAGGTTCTTCTCGACTTGCACTGAACTTTTGACTGATCCGTGCCACTCTGCACCCTAGGGTTCTCATGCATGTTCTTTTTTCTAATCCCTATTTACAAGCATTAACATCCCTGACAAGTGGAATCATGTTGTGCCGAGAGGAGCCTTAATCGACCATTCAGGTAATGCCATTTAAACCACAAGGTGTTGGCAACTATTCAACTTGCATTCTTAACATGTTCTATGACATGCAGTTTGGAAAATCCCGGCTTGATGAGGAGTTCTTGCTCCGATTAGGGCCTTGATTATTGATTATGAACCCAACCCACTGTGTAAACTATAGGCATCATCACTAACTTTTACATTTTTTTTTATCTTTTCTCCTCTACATCACTGTGACAGATATTTTATATTAGATCTAATATATATATTTATATAATATTTTATATCTTTTATAATATTTTTATATATTTTATATTATATAATTGTATCTAAGAATTGTGATTTTTGGAACCCTAGCCCTATTAGCTACTTACAAATTATGCTGGTTGGTTGATTGGCTTAACACAATCCACGCTGCTTCTCATACTAGTGCCGGCTAGTTAGCCGCAAAACAATGTAAAGTTAATGGAGTTGACAGGCTGACTGACATCTACTCCACAGTGAACACATTAACAATACTAATTTACAATAATCCCATTGTGAGTGTAAATTGTGCAAGTGGCAACAGAACAGTGATACGGCCGCTCTAGACTGTAACATAACAACCACAGCATGGGTGTGTAGTGGGTGCAAAGAAACAGTAGACTGTAAAAATAAATAAATAAAATAAATAGAAATAGCCGTGTGTGCAGACCTGTGGCAGCAGAGACACAGTAATAGCAATAATTGTAATACAACAGTGACAGTGTTGTGACTCAGCACAGTAAGTGAGCAGTGGGCAGGAAGGCAGCTGGTCCGGGCCCTGAGACCCCAGTACCGTTTACCCAACGGCATCAGCTGAAACAGTCCTCGGTTGGGGTGGTTGGGGTCTCTTGATAATCCTGCAGACTTTGCTGACACCGTCTGTTGTGTATGTCCTGGATGGCGGGAAGCTCACATCCGCTGATGCTCTGGACTGTCCATACGACCCTCTGTAGCACTTTGTGATTGAGGGCAGAGCGGTTCCCATACCGAGTTCGGTACCCAACCCTAGTCCTGTGCTAAGGGCCAGAGGGGCTGAGGTGTTCCCATCCTCACTTCCTGGAGATGTTCCGACAAAAAGTTCATGATCCAACTGCACAGGTTGGGGCCCCGAGTTCTAGATGCCTGAGTTTGGTGTCGAGTCTTGTAGTGACTATGGTGTTGAATGCCGAACAATTAGTCAATGAACAGCTGACAGCATCATCATATAGGGATTCTTTCCCTCCAGGTGGTTGAGGGCATTGTGTTATCCGAGTAAGTCTTTCCTCTACCTCTTGCTTTTGAGTTTCCCTCCCTTTTCTTGACTGAACATTTCTTTAACAAACTTCTTCACTTGCTCCCTCTTCCTCCTAAGTTGTTCTACCCTCCTGCAGTGCTAACCAATTTCTTAGCTATTCCTGCTAAATATAAATCCCCTCTCTCATCCACTGCTTCCGTGGCCGTGTCCTCTCCTTCACTAATTTCTCTATTCATTTCTACCGTCTGGACCTAATTGACTGCAAAACTGTTCCTTTAAGCCCATCTAACACCATTATCAAATCCCTGTTAACAGTCTCCCATGCTTTCCTTTCATTTGCCCTAGGCCCTTTAACTCTAGCTTTCTGTCCATAGCTCTTCTCTGACCAGCACGCTGGCCTCGGTACCGTCTACAGACCCTCCTCCTCAGTGAGAGGGATACCGATATCCTGCCAACTGTGGTTTACTGGCCACCACTGGACTTTAACCGACCTTTTAAAAAGTACTGATCAATGCACTTCCTCGACCAAGCACTTCTTCCTTCCACTAGGATGTGTTCGAAGGTCTG
The DNA here is from genome assembly GCF_963971535.1 of Notolepis coatsorum. NCBI lineage: Eukaryota > Metazoa > Chordata > Actinopteri > Aulopiformes > Paralepididae > Notolepis > Notolepis coatsorum. The sequence goes on from NC_140171.1 coordinate 96,525,913, forward strand.
ATGTTACTTTCTGCCAGCCACAAGGACAGATCTCCCTCTACCGCTCCACCCCTGCCCACCACTGATGCATTCATCCTACTCAATAGTAGGGTGAATGCATCGCCAGAGACCTCACGATACGATACTATTGCGATACTTGCGTCACGATACGATAGTATCGCGATACTAAATATATCGCAATACGCTCAGTATTTTTTTTATCAAATTTAATTACCTTTTTTCAACTGAAAAGTAAAACTTTGTCAACATGTTTTATCTAATAAAATAAAGTTCAGTCTGTTCATCTCACTTCAATCATTTTTATTGCAGAGCATGGTATTTTCTCAAGCAGACAGATGTAAACACTGTAATCTGTGTTGCATGTACCTGACAAACTGAACCGTTTGTATTAGTCATATTCCAACTTAACTGAATGCACATGTGTGTGTGTGTCTGGACTACTGTACTATTACAGGTATTGAAATGAACAATGCAACTTCCTTATACAAAAGACATTTTTATTTTTTTTAATGAATAATTAACACTATGGTCGCCAAAGATATTTCTACATCCCATAATAGGAATATCTCTGCTCCACGCCCAACGCTATGAGGAAGCTACGGTAAGATTCAGCGTTTTTTTTAACGTGTTCCATATAAACTGCTCTGATGATCATATCACCCACACTAGATGAATCATCTAACGTTGTCCACGGAATTATAAACGACCCCCCCCCCCATCCGGTCAACATCAGATGATCAGTAGTAACTTCTAGAAGCAAGTCCATTTGAAATTTTTTATCTCGCGCAGATTCCTATCAAACTGTATTTCATCATCAATATAATGCATTTGGGGCTATAAATCACGTTCTGGAGAAAGCTGCAGAAAACTATAAAAACATAGTTATACTTTAGACCGTATTTTAGTATGAATATGTGAATGAAAAAGTATAACGTTGCTACACCCTGAACAATAGATATAGGACGTTGAATGGGCCATAGTAATGTCAATTTAGCAATACAATTTAAAAAGTTATAGCCCTGCAAAGAAGGGGAACTTCTCCATATTAAATAGGGCTGGCGGAGGATGGTAAATTATGAATTTAAGCCTGGCGATCAAAGTGTTAAATATAGATACTTGGTGTCCCTGTATCGATACAGTATCGCCACGCAAAGTATCGCGATACTACTACGTATCGATTTATTTATTTATTTAGGCTATATCGCGATACACGATATATATCGCAATATTTTTACATTTCCTCTAAATCACTTAAAAATGCTTGATTTAACCCTTTGATGCATACAGTCACGCCAATATAATGATTATAATAAGTCCCTGCAACCAGGGTACAAAATAGTCACACGCCCACCGCCACAGGCTTGTAGATATAATGTTTGGCCGTCATAAATTAAGGCCTGGGCGCCATCTGGCGGCCAACTAAAGCCACTGCATGATGCAGGGAGTAGTCCAGCTGAGCGGGAGAAATGTCGTGGGAGCGGGTGGAAGTTGCCCAATCTGGAACAATCTCCGGGGCTGCAGCTGGACCCTATTGGATGCGGGCGTGGTGAGTTGAAACGAAAGTGAAACTGTGTGTGTGTGTGTGAGATGCGCTCTGCTCACGAGATCAAGTTTGTAACATGAGACGCACATGAGATCTGTCTTCATCCGTTCTTTAGCCTACTACAAAAAAACCCTGCAATCGCGTTTTTGATTGTGCTCTGATATTTAATTTTGCATTTGATTTGACCAAATATGTGGAGGCATATTCCCGGAGTAGCTCCCCCGGGTCCCCCCTCAAAATTAAGAAAAACAGGCGACAACATTAACGTTGACGAGTCAGTTGCTACCACCAGCACCACCGATAACACTGCACCTGCTACTAGCGTCGGTGTAGTTAGGAAATTTAACCAGAAATGGTACACATCTGATTCCGGGAAACCACGAGAATGGCTTAAATTTGAAGGGGGGGGGGGGTAAAGTTTTGTATACCATGTCGTGCCAAAGCAACGGATAAAAGAAAACGAAATTAATTTGTCATCGGGACGTCGGTGATGAAACTGGAAGCCATCAAAAGCCACGAGACGTGACGCTGTCACAGGGACTGCTCTGTTGTATACAAAGCACAGTCTACTCCGCTCCTGGCTGCTCCGACTGTTGACCAAGCTGTCAGAGTCGACTCTGGCTAAAATGCGGATACTATTCCGTAACGCCCACGCTATAGCGAAAAAATCAAGACCATACAGGGACTTGGATGTGCGAGTAAGTTTATTGTGTTTTTTTTATAACGTTAGTCCAGCATGTTCATATAGGTGTGTCGGCTTTCACTTTCAGCTAATTATGGTTGTAAAGCCTACCCAGTGGAATTGTTTACATAACAATGCATGATATTATATATTATTATTCCATACAAGGCTGGATGCATTACAGACTCCGCTAACATCCCTTGTTGCCTTGTAGGTGGCAAGTATGGATTTGTTTATCTTGTTTGAAGTTGTTTTAATATGTTCTTTAATTCTTTTGCTTCCATATTGTAAATAAATTCGCAATAAATTATTTGCATTTAAAACTATTAACGCTGACTCATTCCTTCAGTCCACTCAAAATTAGGCTAATATTCCTTATGTTGTTTATGATATTCATTGAAAATAGCATACGAGAGTATTATATAGTAATAATAACACATGGCGATATACTAAAAAGCTATTTATAATTTTTGGCCTGTAAAAAATCTGGATGGCTGGTAGTTTTTAAAATCTACCAGCCAAATGGCTGGTAAGTCAAAAAGTTAAGTTTGTTCCCTGCCTGCAACATATGTTTGCATTATTAAACCATGAAGATGCTTTAAAAAATAATTTAATGAAAATGTACTAAGAGTAGTCTACTGACACACTAATAAAAAAAATTTACATCCAAGACAATTTATATAAAAACTCTTGGGTGCCTAAGACTTTTACACAGTACTGTGTTTTCTATCCACTTTAGCCAAACACACACACACATATATATATATATATATACACCCTACTGCGAGAAAATAATAATCACACACAAAAGGTATAATGGCTTATAGCAGACTTAATGATTTTAGAATATTTCAGATAATGAAATTAAATGTTTATATCATCAACTATCCAGTTAGTATTTATACTGTCTGTAACGTTTGGCTACTTTAAATCATTGAATGTAGAGAGAGAGCGAGAGAGAGAGAGGGGGCGAGAATGAACAAGAGAGCCAGCCCCCCCCCCCCCCCGGGGTTTGTTCTAGGTTCGCGTTTTGATCATCTAAGCTGCCGTAGGTGATAACGTCACACTCGAATGTAAACAGGAAGAGATGGAGATGGAGACACACAGAGATGGGAATTGAATGATATACAGAAACAAATAACTAATAAATAAGTTATGTTTAAACTGCTGTTGTCAAGCGTTGTCAATATAACCCACCCCATTTCCTCACGAATGGAACTAGTCTTGTGGAATCCGCTTTGACCGTTTACCAGGGTTAGCACTGCAACTATCGCTAGTTAGCTTAGCATAATCCTAATGGATACCTTGGTTAGCAGCTGCCGTTAGCTCATTGCTCGTGTCAATTAAATTACATGTTATTAAAGGTCCGCGCTGGTCTGTCTAATGAAATTACAACCGCAACATTATATCGCACTGTACAGCCCTGACTACACTAATGTTAGCCTATAGCTCCGCCGTCCCTTCTCGAGGAAAGCACTGCGAGTGTCTCGGCCGCGGGCGGCGCCATATAAACTAAATACTCGATGTTCGCGATATAGTACAGTACTACATCTCGGGTAGAACAATCCGCGATACATCGAGTATACTCGATATATCGCCCACCCCTACACTAGGGCTGACCTTCGATTTTTTTTTGGCAATCGAAGCTCGGCCCCGAAGCTTCGATTGCCAAAAAGCTTCGAATTTAAAAAAAATCGTTAATTTTTTTTTTTTTATTTATATCTTATGTTGTTACAGTGTAGGTTCGTTTATTAGGACAAGTGCATGACAGTAAGGTTAGTTAGGGTTAAGATTTTTTTTATTTTATTTTTTTTAATTTTATTTCAGATAATGGTTGAAGAAGTGCGTCTTTAGTCGACGGCGAAAGATTGGACGGGATTCGGCTGTCCTAACTGGGGTGGGTAGTTCATTCCACCATTGTGGGGCAAGGACTGAGAATAGGCATGTAGGTGGTGTATATGTGTTTGAGGATGATATCCTTCAAACAGGCAATAGTGATGATATAATTTGGGTAGTGCTGAGCTGGGTTACTTTCCTCCAGTGTATTTGTCCCCCGGCCCCACCCAATGGCCCCATGCACACACACACACAGAAGTAAAAATAAAAATAAAAAAGTTGAAAAAAAGATTTGATTTTTTTTTTACTTCGATTTTTTTTAATATTCGAAGCTTGTGCCATCGAACGAAGCTTCGACGCTTCGAAGTATTTAAGACAGCCCTAATAGACACATCCCAGTGACCTGCGACCTGTGCTAACGCTCTTGGGAAATGCAGTGTTGTAGTTTTCAACATTTTCACCTTTTAATTTTAAACCAATGCTGCCATCTACTGACAACAGAAAGTGTTGTCTAATCGTCACCTTGAGAGCCACTTCCGTATACAGCGTCGCCCCAAACCCATTCTAGAGATTCCCACTTTTTACCGGGAGTGGGGCGTGGCCGTATTTGGTCCCAGACAATAAGAGTGGCTGCAATTGGTCACCGTGACGTTAAACAAGATGAAAGTCTTTCTCTGGTCTGCATCCCCTTAACAATTGTGTGTATCGAGCTGTACTGTACCCATTCTGCAATCTGTTAATAAAATGTTCAATCAATCAAGCACTCATGTTTTCCGACATGCGTTTCTACTACTGGATCTGCCTGTTCATGGTCTATGTATGCTGAAGGTCGGTCAGACCAAGTTTAAAAGAATAAAGTGATTAAATCTATTACTTTTGTCCTGTAACATTTATGTTTAAAGAGAATGTAGCATATATCAGCCTATGATTTATGGTAAAGTCTATTGCCGCAGGGATGCGTCATCTCCGTCAAAATCTCCTGACCGAACTTTTTTTTCAGGCAAAGTCATTCTTATTTTAACCTCCACTGTATATTTTTATTTAATAGCGTTAGCTAAAAGGAAAAGACAACCCGTATCAGGGTCTGACAGCGCTACAATTACATTTTCATATCATAAACAGGCTGAGACTCACCGGTAGAGCCGTCGCGCCGCCGCTAACCCTTCAATAAGCTTTGTGGTCCGGGCATAAATGTGTCCATAAATCCATTTAGTTAGATCTCATCCAACACTGTCTGAATGTATCTTGCGATTATTATACATTTCCGACAACAAACTATTAGCGCAATCCGGTCACTCAAGTCGCTGCGTCCTGCCGATTGCTCGCCAATGACTACGCTTGGCGCGGCCGCGGTAGGGAAAAAATCCCTTTTTCATGATATTTGACGCCTCTGATTGGCTCAATTTAGTTTCAATCTGTATGCATGTACAAAACATATTATACCAGGTTAAAATCAAATGACGGAACTCCGAATCAAATTGACGGAAATCAGTCTCAAGACGGAACGCTTTAATGCCTGTGAACGACCACATCAAACAAGAGGTGGACGCGGGCAAATACTGCGGCATGGTCATGCTGGACCTACAAAAGGCCTTCGACACTGTCAATCACTCCATTCTGATTGACAAGCTAAAAGCAATTGGTTTTGATAGTATCAGTGAGCTGGATGCAATCCTACCTTGAGGGGAGAGAACAGATGGTGGAGGTAAACGGTACCCTATCCCCCCCCCCCTCACAGTGAGCTGTGGTGTTCCACAAGGAAGCATACTAGGACCGCTACTGTTCCTAATTTATGCAAATGACATGTCGTCAGCTTATGACTGCAACTTGTTCTTGTTCCCGGACGACTCAGCCCTGCTGGTCTCTGACAAGAACAAGTTACAGGTTGAAAAAACCCTCAGCTCAGAACTCGGCAGAATCTGCACCTGGCTCGCTGATAACAAACTATCATTACACCTGGGTAAAACAGTCCATTCTCTTCTGATCAAATAACAAACTCAGCAAGACCGACGGCTTCTCAGTTACAGTGGGTGACAATATTGTCACAACAAGGAAAGATGAAATTACATACCTAGGTTCCATCCTAGAGGCAAATCTTTCCTGTTTCACAAAATGGCATCAAATGTAATAAAAAAAGTCAACCAACGAACTAGATTCTTGTACCGGATCTCCTCTCTGGTAAACAAGAATACCCTGAAAACTAACAGGAGCACTCATTCAAGGGTACTACGACTATGCTTGCACCTCATGGTACCAAAGCACCTCAAAGGCGCTAAAAACAAGATTACAAACTAGGGATGCCCCGATCGATCGGCCACCGATCGCTATCGGCCGATAATCAGTATAAATATGCGATCGTGAATTCCGATAATGAGTCATATTCGCAGATCGCGGAAACCGATCAAGCGGAGATCTCACTCGCTGTCTGTCTCAGACACACAGGACCTGCAAACTGCCGCGCCTCCTCCCTTGCCCCGCCCGCACCCGTGTAAAGTTTGTAAACACAGGACTGAGAGGAGGCTCCTCTGCTCGAGTCTATATAATGTTAGCTAACGTTAGCTACCTAGCTATCGTTACTGTTTAAACAAAATTACCCATTTACATTTACATTTACATTTAGTCATTTAGCTGACGCTTTTATCCAAAGCGACTTACAAGTTCTGTACGACAAGCCATCAGGAAGGGCACAACTCTATCAGCTGAGTAACAATGTTCATCAAAGTGTTGAGTGCTAGTGTAGGTTAGTTTATTAGGACAAGTGCATGACAGTATGGTTAGTTAGGGTTAGATATATATATATATATATTTTTTTTTTAATTCAGATAATGGTTGAAGAAGTGCGTCTTTAGTCGACGGCGAAAGATTGGATGTGTTTCGCCTGTCCTAACTGGGGTGGGTAGTTCATTCCACCATTGTGGGGCAAGGATTGAGAATAGGCGACTTCTCTTTGATGACCCTCCCGGAGCTTGGATAGGAGTAGGTCTGAGGCGGCCAGAAGATGCAGAGCGTAGGGGTCTTGAGGGTGTGTAGTTAGAGACCATTGACCGGAGGTAGGCGGGAGCAGTTCCCTTTGCCGCACGGAATGCCTGGTCGAGGGCCTTGAAGCGGATTCGTGCAGCAATGGGGAGCCAGTGCAGGTCCCTAAGAAGTGGGGTGACATGGGCCGACTTCGGTAGGTTTGAGATCAGGCGGGCCGCTGCGTTCTGAATGAGTTGAAGAGGCTTAGTGGCAGTGGCCGGGAGGCCAGCGAGCAGTGCGTTGCAGTAGTCGAGGCGGGAGATGACTGTTGATTGGACGAGGAGTTGGGTGGCTTCTTTTGTCAGGAAGGGGCGGATCCTTCGGACGTTGCTCAGGAGGAATCGGCAGGTTCTGGTTGTCGCTGCGATGTGAGCAGAGAAGTTCAACTGGTCGTCGAGGACAACACCAAGGTTCTTGGCGGTCGGGGACGCGGTCACAGCCAGTCACAGCGGTCATACCCAGTCAACTATTCACTTTTAGTAGGCATTGTCTAACGGTATTTAGCCGGCTAGCTACTGATAGCTCCTGATATCAACAAATGCTCCAGCAAGTCTAGTAGTGCATGTTGATACCTCCGTTAGCTCACGTTAGCTGACGTTACTTCACTGTTCAAAACTAAATGTCCCATTGAACTAAATAGTTCACTGAGGCGTTGTCTTAACGTTATATAGCCGGCTAGCAGTAGCTACAGATAGCTCCTGAAATCAATGTCTTATAACATTGATTCGATGCGTATTCGAGCTGAGGGCTTGCTGAATGTGATTTATACCAATACTAGGGTCCAGCTGCAGCGCCGGAGAATCCTGGCCGTAGCTGGAGGCTACTAGAGTACACACAGACAGTGGAGCTGTTTGGAGATAGCGAGCATTTTGACTTGTTGCGTGGTGGCGTTGTCTCGCAGATAATACAACTTCAAGTCTAATTATATAATATATATATTTTATAAAAAATAAATAATTATATAAAATTATTTTTTTATTTATTTTTTAATCAAAAACGATCGGTATCGGCCGATATGGCTCACGACGATCGTATCGGCGGCAAAAAACGTGATCGGGGCATCCCTATTACAAATATCACAAAACAAACTGGTCAGACTACTACTTGACCTTACTCCTAGAACCCACCTCACCCCTGCCCACTTTGACTACCTAGGATGGCTTAGAGTAGACGACAGAGTACAGCAACTTGCAATGGGCCTGGTCTACAAGATACACTACACGACTAAGGTACTAGGGGTGGGGGGGGAATCGATACGTAGTAGTATCGCGATACTTTGCGTGGTGATACTGTATCAATACAGGGACGCCAAGTATCGATATTTAATTATTCATAAAAAATATAAGTATAAGGAAGTTGCATTGTTCATTTCAATACCTGTAATAGTACAGTAGTCCACACACACACATGTGCATTCAGTTAAGTTGGAATATGACTAATACAAAACAGTTCAGTTTGTCAGGTGCATGATGCAACACAGATTACAGTGTTTACATCTGTCTGCTTGAGAAAGTACCATGTTCTGCAATAAAAATGATTGAAGTGAGATGAACAGACTGAACTTTATTTTATTAGATAAAACATGTTGACAAAGTTTTACTTTGCAGTTGAAAAAGGTAATAAATATATCGTCATCAATGGGAGGGCCAAAGTGTGGCCCGATTACTGCAATTCAAGAAATATTTTATAAAGGATGGCGTAGGAAAGGCGGTGCATCAAGATTCTATGATGTTATAAGAGAATACAATGCACCCAAGTTGGCGGGTCTGAGGCTGAGCTGGGAGAACGATGTACGTGAGGATATTACTGAGGAAATGTGGGAGAAACTGGTGTCCAAATGGGGTAAATTCTCTCGGGAGGCGCAATCACAACTTATTTTTTACAAAGTGTTGAAGAGAAGCTATTGGACGCCTAGTAAACTGGCCAGACTGAAATTAAGGGACAGTGACATCTGCTGGAGATGTGAGAAGGAGACAGGCACTTTACTACACATGCTATTAGGGGTGGGACAATACATCGATCCAGATTGATATATCGATCCATTATCAATAATCAAATAGGATCGATGCCACGTAAAAAGATCGATTCATATTGCGATACTCTTATTTTGAAAATCCGGCGACGGCATCGCCCCGCGCCCAGTGTTGTGAAACTCAAACTCCGTTAACATCAACAGCAGTAGCGTCTAGAGCGTCACTAGTGTGCCTATTCTGTGACCCAAAACATGTCCCTGCTGTTTTATTCCACAACGGGTCCAATGCATCTAACCTGCTTTGCAATCCTCGTCACTCCATTATGCCCACGTCACGTTAAAGATCGAAGATAACGTTACTTTAGCGTGAGCTAACAAGCTAACCCAGCGCCAAAAAAAAGAAAATGTGAACAGGAGGTCTATTTGTATTAAAAACAATAGATTGTTTTTCATTTAAATGTCTGGAAGAGCTCAAAAATAAAAATGTCATGATATTTCCATTGCCTTTTTTTTTGTTGATTTAAATGTTACTGATTGTATTAAATGGGCACATAATATCGTCTCATATCGATCGCAGGCACCTGAATCGAATCGTATCATATCGTATCGTGGCAGACTGTGTGATATCGGATAATATCGTATCGTTGTCCAAAGAATCGATATCGTATCGTATCGTGATTAAACTGGTGATTCCCACCCCTACATGCTATACAAATTAGGGATGTCCCGATCCGATCACGTGATCGGCGCCGATCACGTGCTTTTCAGAGGATCGGGATCGGGAAAGGAAATTAAATAAAAATCGGCAGTCAATAAAAGATTTTTTTTTTCTTTTTTCAACAAACATGACCATGTTCACGTCTTAAACTCATACGGAGGCCTTAGTTTTGGTTTTAAATTACATATAATATATCATTAATGTATTTATTGTCACACAGAGCAGAATAATTGTCCACAACAAACACATTCCCTTTAATTTACACCGTTGCAACAAACACTTTCCCTTTAATTTAGACCGGTGTTCTGGCTACACGCTCACATCACAACAACAGTACAACACGTCGCTCCCGAAACACTGTTATCCACTCACTTGAGCAGCTAGAGGTTTGGAAGTTGGAACTAAGCATTTTAAAATAGAAAGTGAAGCCAGTCCAACAGCAATTGCAATGTTTGCAAGGACGACATTCCGTGTGGAGGAAAAACTCAGCAGGCTGGAGCCTGGAGGCGGACTTTTCAGACTAACTTTTCACCTGGATAATGTCAATTATTTGCTGTGACTAAAAGCAGCTAGAGGTTTGGAAGTTGGAACTAAGCATTTTAAAATAGAAAGTCAAGCCAGTCCAGCAATTGCAATGTTTGCAAGGACGACATTCCATGTGGAGGAACAACTCATGAAGCAGCAGACTGGAGCCTGGAGGCGGACTTTTCAGACTAACTTTTCACCTGGATAACGTCATTTATTTGCTGTGACTAAGGATTATCGTCGGCGTTTCAGACCGTAAGTCGAACACTGAATGTATACTAATGTGCAAACATATATTGAAACTTTTAATATTTCTCATGAAGCACATTTCTCAGGGTGAATGTAATAACAAGAGCCGCCGCGCTCGCGCCCCTCGAGGGACTATAGCCAACAGAGGGACTTGTCTTGCTCCACCAGTTTCTGACAAAAATGCGTCAAAATTGATTACTAATGTGAAAGATCGGATCGGGAATGATCGGAATCGGTAGATATTTAAAATCACATGATCGGAATCGGATCGGGAGCAAAAAAAGGCGATCGGGACATCCCTAATACAAATGTGAGAAGGTCCGGAAAATGTGGGATCAAATTGTGATATTCCTAAGTAAGGTTCTGAATGTGAAGATAAATAACGCCCCAATGGCATGTGTTTTGGGTATAGTACCGAAAGGGATTAAACTGCCTAAATACCGGGGAATGTGGTATAGAATGGCCATGATATCAGGATGTAGAATTGCATTACGACATTGGAAATCACCTGTTGATATTACTTTTAAAGAATGGATGGAACTAATGTTCCGGACAGCATCATATGAAAGGGTGACAGAGTCGCAGGAAGAGAGGATATCTTCGCTGAGGTATGGGAGTTTTCTACACCTGACTGAACGGTCTGGGGACAAATGACTAAGGTGGGGTTACAATGGTATCAAGGATGAATATAAAAAAGGGGATCTGATCTGATGGTACTTGTACTTTATATTGTATTATGTATGTATATGCATAGATTTTATGTATGCAGCACATACCTGCTCACAGGTAGATCAGTCTACATGTAAAGTATATGCATCAGGGATATATGTGCACAATGTATAGTATAGTATCTTTCTTTTTTCGTAAGTCTTTTTTTAATTTCCATGTCAGTTTTTAATGTATTTGTATGAGTCTTGTACATGTTTTGTATGTTCTTACAAAAAAAGAAAAAGGCAAGTCTTGGACGTTGCATACTGTGATGTGGAAAAATATGTTTTGAATATTTGAGATTTGTGCAAAAAATTATAAAATAAAAAAAAAATTCAAATAAAAAAACACAATATTAATATCGCAATACTCAGCGTATTGCGATATATTTAGTATCGTGATGCAAGTATCGCGATAGTATCGTATCGTGAGGTCTCTGGAGATTCCCACCCCTATAAGGTACCCATGTACATGTCAAAATAGTTCCCAAAGGTCAGCGAATACCACGACCACAACACCAGAGGGAGCTCCACAAATCATGTTAAACCCAGATTCGGCTCAAACAAGGGACTAAACACATTTCGCAATTATGCCACATCAATGTGGAACGCCCTACCCAAAGCTGTAAAGGAATGTGAATCACTACCCACTTTCAAAACCACTCAAAGAGCACCTACTGGAGACTGCCATTCGAAACTGGCCCCTGTAAATGTACAGTAAATGTCCTAACTCAATAATACACGGGACCCTCTTCTTGGGACCAAGTAAGGTTTCGTCGATATTCCAATGTACAGTTTTGCTTGTACAGTTTCCACCACCCCGCCTACCCACCCCCACCCAACCACCTCCAATGTACTCTCCCCCCTCCCCACCTACCCAACCTCCTCCAATGTACAGTTTCTACGTCAAATGTATATACTCTCTTTTTTAGACTCTTTTTGTATCACAAACAGTACTGTATTTGTAAATCTGGTATGTCATAAATGTATAGATGTAGCAGTACTGTCTATCTGTATGTCATATATGTTATGATGAATTTAAAATGGGGGACCCTGATGTAAACAAGACGAAAGTCTTTCTCTGGTCTGCATCCCCTTAACAATTGTGTGTATTGAGCTGTACTGTACCCATTCTGCAATCTGTTAATACAATTTTCAATCAATTCAATCAATCAAGGTTAGTGTTTTTTTTAATGCTATGTTTCTGTCATTTAAATTAAAACTGCGATTCTTTTTATTACTGCTGCTATCTTTTTATGCTCGTTTTATATGTTTTTGTGTCATTTTAAAACTGATTTGCCTTACCTTGCTGCTATCTTTTTATGCTAGTTTTATGTCATTTTAATCAAACGATAAACAACGTGGCCAATTGGGAAGTTGGATCCTAATGTGAAAAACTGTGATTTGATATATCTGCACTTTATGTGCCTATCTTTTTTCAGCTGTAAAGCACTTTGAGCTGCAATTCTTGAATGAATGCAAATGATTGGTGCTATACAAATAAAGTGTATTATTATTAATTTCAGATATTGATATTGAAGAAGTGTGTGAGTAATTGAATAGCGAAGTACCAGTAAACAGCCTTGAAAGGGCTGCTTGAGACAAGAGCATAATGCACAGTGAGCTGCTAAAGCACATTATGGATGTTTCGGCTCCAGGCTCTCTGCTTACTTTGGATATGAAACGATGATGCAACGTCTTTCAGGTGAAAGTACAGCCGGTTTGCTTTGAGCACGTTTTCAGTGATGTGGGATCAACAGTATAGCTTTTGAAGTTTGCTTTTATTTGTCACATATAAAGTACATGATGTACAATACAGTGAAATGCTTGGTTCTGTATGAGCCCCTGAGAATGTGCTTCATACAGTAAAAAAAGGAGGAAGTAAAAGAGGAATAAACACTATACAAATATACAATCTAAGGTACAACCTAAGTACAATGAAGAAAAATACAGGCAATGATGTGCAAAAATGCTAAACTTAAAAAAAAAAAAAAATAATAATAATAAATACAAATTAAAAAAAAATCTAACCCTAACTAACCTTACTGTCATGCACTTGTCCTAATAAACTAACCTACACTGTAGCACTCAACACCTTGATGAACATAGTTACTCAGCTGATAGAGTTGTGACCTTCCTGATGACTTGTCGTACAGAACTTGTAAGTCGCTTTGGATAAAAGCGTCAGCTAAATGACTAAATCTAAATGTATATGAGAAGACGGATCCAAAGGCTCTCTTTCCCCTGCTGGCTCTTTATGAACGGCGACGATGACACACCACTAGCATTCCAGCGTTAGCATAACAATGCGTGCTCTGCCTTGACACAGCACTCCTGAAAGGTGCATTAACAGCCACCCACCTCCCCCTCCTCCCCTCCCCTGCCCCACAACTTGAAAAGAAGCCACTCCTCTCAAAAGAGCCCTCACTGCGGTTATGCAATTGTTTGGGCTGGTGAAAGAGGTCAAATTCTGCACCGGTGGGGCTGCAGTTCCCTCCTCTCTTGCCTGCTCACTCACTCACTTTCGCTTTCTCTTCCAGCGAGCGGCCCCTGCAGCAGGTTGCCGGGGGCAACGACACGCCGGCCTGCGTCAGTAGTTAAGGGCCGGGGCAAGAATCCCAAAACTGCAGAACACATAAGGCTTTGCTTCACAATGATCTGATCCAAGACGGGAATTGTCCCATTGAGGGCAATGTTTTTGTTGTTGATAAATGCCTTTTGTGCTAGCAAGATCAGAAGGCCCACTACTGCTCAGAAGAAAGCACATTACATTCCTCCGTGGAATAATAGTGTGCCAGGGCTACACTAATAGAAGATTTGATTTGAATAATAATGTGCCAGGGCTACACTAATAGAAGATTTGATTTGAATAATAATGTGCCAGGGCTACACTAATAGAAGATTTGATTTTAATAATAATGTGCCAGGGCTACACTAATAAGATTTGAATAATAATGTGCTACGACTAGACTAATAGAAGATTTGAATAATAATGTGCTACGAGTAGACCAATAGAAGATTTGATTTGAATAATAATGTGCTACGACTAGACCAATAGAAGAATTGATTTGAATAATAATGTGCTTGATTGAAAACTTTATTAACAGATTGCAGAATGGGTACAATACAGTACAGCTCAATACACACAATTGTTAACTCTTTCAGTGCCACTCACGAGATTTCTTGTGTTTTTTTATAGGTGGTTGCTAGCCACTCACGAGATTTCTCGGAATTATTATTATTTAATTTTTTTTGCGATCTGAAAAATTATTGCATCACCCGAGCCTACCCGAGTATTGCCGAGCTGCGCCGGTGATCACTGTGGAAAAAAGCGCCCCCTGTCGTCTCCCAGATGACATAAGTGATTTTGGAATGGACTCAATGAAAATGAATGGGGAAAAAAATCCGGTACTCCACATTTTCCAGTTCACTGATCCAGCCGGGGTTACTAGAGTTCATTCTGGAGCCTCAGATCCCCGCGGATCATGGAGATCCACTGTGTCGCGTTGGATCCATACACGTATCGATTTTTTCGAATGGTGATCAGGAATTGGAATATACCAGTTGGATACCATCTGATGTCAGGTAAGGACTCTATGTTATCAGTGGTAGGATAATCAGAGTAAGTTTGATGAAGTTATAAGCTGTTTTGTAAAATGTCTTCTTTCGGTTTCAATGTAAAACTCCGAGAGGAAATCAACGAGGCGATTATCCGCGCGCGGCCGTAATGTGCGTGCGTGCGCGTATAATATTGATCATCTAGCATTTATTTGAAAACGATTCATAAAAAGGCCGACGAATATCAACGTTGTGGAATATTCCACTAAAAGACGATTTTCATAGAATGCTCCAGAATGAGCTGTTTTTTATATCAAAACGGGGGCTTTTCTAACTGCTCTGAAATGGCAACGACGCGATAAAAAAACAATCTGCCTTCACAGCACTGTCTGGAAAATAGTCTTTGATAATGCGATGGGCAGATTAGACACATAGCCATAATTTAAAACATAGATTAGGCGATATTAACGTTAACATTGGCGCAGATGGTGGCATTCAAGCGGTAAAATGGAAAACCAGGCGTGGCACTGAAAGAGTTAAGGGGATGCAGATCAGAGAAAGACTTTCGTCTTGTTTACATCAGGGTCCCCCATTTCCAATTCATCAGGACATATATGACATACAGATAGACAGTACTGCTACATCTATACATTTATGACATACCAGATTTGCAAATACAGTACAGTTTGTGATACAAAAAGAGTCCAGAAAAGGGAGTATATACATTTGACGTAAAAACTGTACATTGGAGGAGGTTGGGTGGGGTTGTGTGGGGGGGGGTTGGGTAGGGAGGGGTTGGGGGGGGGGAACACTGTACAAGCTACGACTAGACTAATATGATTTGAATAATAATGTGCTTTACGACTAGACTAATACAAGATTTGTATAATAATGTACTACGACTAGACCAATACGATTTTTATAATAATGGGCTACGACTAGACTAATAAGATTTTAATAATAATGTGCTACGACTAGACTAATACAAGATTTTAATAATAATGTGCTACGACTAGACTAATACAAGATTTTAATAATAATGTGCTACGACTAGACTAATACAAGATTTTAATAATTATAATGTGCTACAACTAGACAAGATTTGAATAATGTGCTACGACTAGACTAATAAGATTTTAATAATGTGCTACGACTTCACTAGACTAATACAAGATTTTAATAATGTGCTACGACTAGACTAATAAGATTTTAATAATAATGTGCTACGACTAGACTAATAAGATTTTAATAATAATGTGCTACGACTAGACTAATACAAGATTTTAATAATTATAATGTGCTACAACTAGGGGTGGGACGATACATCGATCCAGATCGATACATCGATGTAATTATCAACAATCGAATCGGATCGATGCGATGTAATAAGATCGATTCATATCGATACTCTTATTTTGAAAATCCCAAGAACAACAGCAGTAGCTCCGTGTGTGTAGACGTTACAGCATAGCATTCTCCCTTTCTGTGTGTGTGTGTGCGCGCGTCTTTGGAAAGACCAGATGAGGTCAGAGGAGTTTGATGTTTAAATGTTATTTAAACATAAACAATATAATACATAATAAATGTAGGCCTATACATGATCATGCAACATCAACAAATTGTTGTAGGAACGGTTTGGGAGAGGGAGGTTGTGAGTTTTGAGTTCCAAAAAATTTTGCTTAAAGTTTAAAGCTCAATATATAAAAACGTGGCACTTTACAGTGAACAGGAGGTCTATTTGTATTAAAAACAATAGATTGATTTTCCTTTAAATGTCTGGAAGAGCTCAAAAATACAAATGTCAAATGATATTTTCATTACCTTTTTTTTGTTGATCTAAATGTTACTGATTGTGTTAAATGGGCATATGATATCATCTCATATCGATCGCAGGCACCTGAATCTAATCGTATCGTATTGTATCGTGAGAGACTTTGTGATATCGGCAAATATCGTATCGTTGTCCAAAGAATCGATATCGTATTGTATCATGATGAAACTGGTGATTCCCACCCCTAGCTACAACTAGACAAGATTTGAATAATGTGCTACGACTAGACTAATACAAGATTTTAATAATGTGCTACGACTTCACTAGACTAATACAAGATTTTAATAATGTGCTACGACTAGACTAATACGATTTTAATAATAATGTGCTACGACTAGACTAATAAGATTTTAATAATAATGTGCTACGACTAGACTAATACAAGATTTTAATAATTATAATGTGCTACAACTAGACAAGATTTGAATAATGTGCTACGACTAGACTAATACAAGATTTTAATAATGTGCTACGACTTCACTAGACTAATACAAGATTTTAATAATGTGCTACGACTAGACTAATAGAAGATTTTAATAATAATGTGCTAATAGAAGATTTGTGGCTCCGATACAGATTGCCATAGTTTTGGTAGCTTAAAGCTACTACAAGGAGAGTTTAACTAAATGTTGTCAGGTTGGCTGTGACACCTTGGTATAATTACAGAGCTGTGGGAAAGTGGCAAGTGCACCTCGCTCGATAGTTTAGAACCGTGGAACGGCATGAAGCCCTGCTCCGTATGACAAGTGCGAGCACGCCGTGGCAGTCATGTCTCAAGCAGCTGTAAGAACGGCAAGAAGGGAGTAGCTAACGATGTTGCTTTCCTTCTTTATATGTGGGAGTTATTTCCCGCCTCTCAAGCTTATACTGTTCTTTGTTTTGATGTGTGATGTGTGAAGCAAATGTTTACCAAGCAGAGACCACATACTAATGTAATATATTGATTTGCTAGGGACTGTGTATTGACCGAAAACCCCTAACTTTGCCCCTTTGACCTGGTTTAGATGAGAGCTTCTGTGGTCGGCTACTTTTGTCTCATTCAATTCTAGAGACTTGGCTGAAATGAAACTAATGAATAAGACATTTTGTGTCATACAGCCTCATCTATACATTTAGGCTGCTAGACTCAAGGAACATGGTAGTATAGGATGAAGCGACAAAGCTTAGCAGCTGCTCATGCGAGTGCAAGAAATACCGGCAGTAAAACGTAGAGCGCAAATAGGTCCCGCCCCCACACAGAGGACCCACCCCCACACCAAGGTCAGGCGCTCACACCAAGGTCAGGCGCCAGCCACCAACACAGAGGACCCACGCCCACACACCAAGGTCAGCCGCCAACACAGAGGACCCGCGCCCACACCAAGGTCAGCCGCCAACACAGAGGACCCACGCCCACACCAAGGTCAGGCGCCAGCCACCAACACAGAGGACCCGCGCCCACACCAAGGTCAGCCGCCAACACAGAGGACCTGCGCCCACACCAAGGTCAGCCGCCAACACAGAGGACCTGCGCCCACACCCAAGGTCAGCCGCCAACACAGAGGACCTGCACCCACACCAAGGTCAGCCGCCAACACAGAGGACCCGCGCCCACACCAAGGGCAGCCGCCAACACAGAGGACCCACGCCCACACCAAGGTCAGCCGCCAACACAGAGGACCTGCGCCCACACCCAAGGTCAGCCGCCAACACAGAGGACCTGCACCCACACCAAGGTCAGCCGCCAACACAGAGGACCCACGCCAAGGGGAAAACGTTCCATCGCGTGACAAAGTGTTTATGCTTGGTTCGGTATGAGCCCCTGAGAATGTGCTTCATACAGTAAAACAAGTAAGTAAAAGAGGAAGTCCGAACACTATACAATATACAAACTAAAGTACAACCTAAGTACAATGAAGTAAAATGCAGGCAATGAGGTACACAAATGCAGAAATTAGGTGAATGAATGAAAACTTTATTTAACAGATTGCAGAATGGGTACAATACAGTACGGCTCAATACACACAATTGTTAAGGGGATGCAGACCAGAGAAAGACGTTTGTCTCGTTTACATCAGGGTCCCCCATTTTCAATTCATAGTGACATACATGACATTTATGTCATAGGGACATACAGGTATATAGTAGTACTGTTACATTTGTGACATATATACAATATGCAAAATATACAGTACCGTTACCCAGATATCAATATATGTATATGATGGGGAGGATACTGTACATTAGGAGGGGGTGGGAGAAAATATATACATAGAGTGGGGAGGATACGGTCTATTAGGGGGGGGGGGGGGGGGGACATTTACGGTGGCCAGTTTCGAATTGCAGCCTAGTGCAAATCTCTTTAATACATAGATAAAAGGTGTAGTGTTAAAGTGTCTAAAGTGAGTGGGTGAGTGTTTGTTTAAAAAGTGAGTGTGCATGTGGTCCGGACGTGTGTGCAATGACTGTAGATGGATGGGTTGATGTTACATAGTCATTGTCTCCTTGTCATTTCAGTCTGCTAACAAACAGAAAGAGGTCTAAGGCCTTGTCCAGACTAAAACGATTTTGATTCATTTCGTTTTCAGGTTTCCGTAAAAAAAAGCACTGACAACACACACACTCAATTTAATGGGCATGAGAAAACATATGTTTACATTGCCAAAGCAAAAGTGGAACAATAAAATCAAAACAAAAATGATATTATGTACAATTAAAAGGGAATAGGAATGATGTGTAAACAGAGCTGTCACATTGCAACTGACAACACACTAGTGTTGTCACGATACTGGAATTTCGAACTTCGATACGATACCTTGAAAAGTATCGATATTCTATATAATTTTCGATACCACAGGGAAACATTTTAAATCTTAAAATGTAAAAAAAAAATATATATATATATTTTTCTTTATTTAACAAAATGTTGCTTTAGTTGCTGGTCGATTCTCCTCAGCTTCTCTCTGGTACTATAAGAGAAGTTAAATATAACACTTTTAAAACCCTTTGTTTATCTTTAGATCAGACATTTAAAAATAACTAAATGATCTAATCTTAGAAAGTAAAGTTAATAGTACTGCATGTTAAGCATAACTGATTGATTGATTGAACATTTTATTAACAGATTGCAGAATGGGTACAATACAGTACGGCTCAATACACACAATTGTTAACTCTTTCAATGCCACGCCTGGTTTTCCGTTTTACCGCTTGAATGCCACCATCGGCGCCAATGTTAACGTTAATATCGCCTAATCTATGTTTTAAATTATGGCTATGTGTCTAATCTGCCCATCGCATTATCAAAGACTATGTTCCAGACAGTGCTGTGAAGGCAGATTGTTTTTTTATCGCGTCGTTGCCGTTTCAGAGCAGTTAGAAAAGCCCCCGTTTTGATATAAAAAACAACTCATTCTGGAGCATTCTATGAAAATCGTCTTTTAGTGGAATATTCCACAACGTTGATATTCGTCTGCCTTTTTATGAATCGTTTTCAAATAAACTCTAGATGATCAATATTATACGTGCACGCACGCACATTACGGCCGCGCGCGGATAATCGCCTCGTTGATTTCCTCTCGGACTTTTACAGTGAAAACGAAAGAAGAGATTTCACAAAACAGCTTATAACTCTGATTATCCTACCACTGATAACATAGAGTCCTTACCTGACATCAGATGGTATCCAACTGGTATATTCCAATTCCTGATCACCATTCGAAAAAATCGATACGTGTATGGATCCAACGCGACACAGTGGTTCTCCATGATCCGCGGGGATCTGAGGCTCCAGAATGAACTCTAGTAACCCCGGCTGGATCAGTGAACTGGAAAATGTGGAGTACCGGATTTTTTTCCCCATTCATTTTCATTGAGTCCATTCCAAAATCACTTATGTCATCTGGGAGACGACAGGGGGCGCTTTTTTCCACAGTGATCACCGGCGCAGCTCGGCAATACTCGGGTAGGCTCGGGTGATGCAATAATTTTTCAGATCGCAAAAAAAAAAAAAAAAAAAAAAAATCCGAGAAATCTCGTGAGTGGCTAGCAACCACCTATAAAAAAAACACGAGAAATCTCGTGAGTGGCACTGAAAGAGTTAAGGGAATGCAGACCAGAGAAAGACTTTGGTCTTGTTTACATCAGGGTCCCCCATTTTCAATTCATCATAACATTTGACATACAGATAAACGGTACCGTTACACCGACATTTATGACATACAAGATATACAGTACTGTTTAAGAGACAGAGTTTCTAAAAGAGAGTATATACAGTTAATTTACTTCTGACCATTAGTCTTTTCCTATGAACTGAAACTCATAAGACCACATAAGGCTAGCATCCTTCAGTTACAGCTATATTGGCCAACATTAGCGAGCTATCTAGCCAGCTACTGCACCACGAACTGCCAGCCAGCCAGCTGACCCTGACACTCAATAGCCTGCAGACCCTGCAGCAAGCATGGTGTCCCTGGTGGTAGCATCTCTAGACAGTATGCAACCTGTGTTGTGGTGGGATGTGGATCAGAAGGCTGCAGTCTAGACATCAGAACCAAGTACATGGTTTCGTGGCCACGCCTACTTTACGACACCGACACGTTCCTATTGGCCCGCCGTTGTATTTAGCCTGTATAAAAATCGGTCGGTAGAACACTTACATCGATTGAAAAGTTGGTTGTGTTAGTGCATTGTGTTAAAAGTACAATGTGTGAAATTGATCACAGATTTCTTTTCCGAAAACAAATCTTGACGTGGGCACACTGACTCGGTCTACTATGAGCATGTTTCTTTGACCAGTGTAGCAGTAGTGCAGAGATGTTAAATTTAGAAGAAGTATTTAATTGTCGTGCAGATTAACACATCCACACGCGAGATGGGCGAACCACAAGAACACACACACACATGCACTGAGTCTAGTGATGCACGATATATCGGCCGCCGATATAATATCGGCCGATATGGCAGTTTTTGTACACATCGGTATCGGTCCGATATCAAGATAGGGCCGATATTTATAAAAAAAAAAAAAAAAAAAAAAAAAAATTTTATCTTTTTTTTTCTTCTTCTTTTTACATGTTTTGGCCTTAAATAGTTTTAAAATATCAGTCATTTCTGAAAATAAGTTACAAAAGTAAAAAAAATTATGAGTTTTGGAAAATAGCTCTTTATTTGATTATCATAAAAAAGTGTTTTCTATACAGAGATATCGACATCGGTAAATATCGGTATCGGCCAGAACAGCAATATTAATATCGGTTATCGGTATCGGCCACAATTTTCACATCGGTGCATCACTAACTGAGTCGCCTATGAAATGTCTCTGCACTTTTCTTATCCCGCTGCCATCCACGCCCCCGCACCCGGGGGCGGCGGGGACCAATCCAAGTGCTCCTGTCCATCTTCGTCAGGGACACGACAGCGTTAGCGAACTGTTCTGCATGTTTTTCCCATTGGGTTTATCTTATCGGGAGGGGAAACCCTTGCGAGCATGGGGAGAACATGCAAACTCCACACAGAAAGGCCCGGAAGATACCCCACCTGGGTAACTGGCAACCTGGTCCCCAAGCGGGAATCGAACCCTGGATCTAGCTGTGAGGCGTCAGTGTTAACCACTACACCACCGTGCCGCCATATGACAAAAACACTAGTATTGAATACGCCACACAATCGATATATATCTCGTAGGGGTGCAACCAGGGACCGAAACTAAAACTTTGGCGCATGACACTTAGAGGGCTGCCCGCCGTGTGGCGTGTAGACGTGTAGTTCATAAGCAGGCCCCTAAAAATATTTGTATGCGAACGGTAAAAATCAATTACGCGCACGCTGTGCGAATACAGATTATAGCCTCTCTCGTCTTTTTTTTCCTCCGCTGCGAGATCGTTAAAAAACTACAAGTCCCACATTGCACTCAAGCCAACGGTCCAATCACAGTAGAGTGAAGTGACTGGTTTCATGGGAAATAAAGCAAATGACCAATCGGAAGCTCTAATTTTTCTTGTTTACTTCCTGAAACTCCGCGATCAGGGCTCTCGTTTTCCGAGACACCAACTTATTATAGTCTCTCTTACCAATAGCAATAGATTTTAGAACACCTAGATTTATCGATAGCAATAGTAATATAACGTTAATGCAACAAAACGAATGCCTTGCTTTGTTAATCATAACGTTGATGCAGTAGCGTATGTCGGTGTGTTGGCTGTAACGGACATGACAATAACATAACGTGTACACATTAAAATTGCGATAATCTATTCTAACATTTTCAAAAATCGATGCAGTTGAATTTCCCCCTTAGGATCGATGCATTGTTACACCCCTACACCAAAGTCACTGGCCCACTGTGTATCTGTGTGTATAATAACTTGGCTAGCGTTATCAACAGCAGAGGTGGGCAATGGATCCAGCTGCAGCACCGGAGTGCAAGCGATGTGATGTAATTGGCAGACTCGACTGTCAATCAATGGTCTACCTGACACGCAAACTCAAACAATGTTTCTGTACTGGAGGTGTGATTGATTGATTGATTGAAAACTTTATTAACAGATTGCAGAATGGGTACAATACAGTACAGCTCAATACACACAATTGTTAAGGGGATGCAGACCAGAGAAAGACTTTCGTCTTGTTTACATCAGGGTCCCCCATTTCAATTAATCAGGAAAGTGTACAGTAGGAAAGTGTACAGTATTTCAATAGGCAACCCTGAAAGGATTATTTTTCTAGAAGAGCAACACAGCCAAAACAGACAGTGGAGCTGTTTGCAGATAGCAAGCATTTTGACTTATTGCGTGGTGGCGATGTCTCGCAGATAATACAACTACAAGTATGATTATATAATATATATTTTATTTAAAAAAAAAATTGTATATATAAAATATATATTGGCAGGTAAGAAATATGCTTGGCGGGTAGACTCTTCCCATCTACCCGCCACTGGCCGGTGAGTCAAAAAGTTAATTTCGCTCCCTGGCTGCATAGTAATAATCTTGTAGGCTGGGTACTGCCATCCCTCCCTCTTCCTTTGGTATTTGTAGTGTTTTATATCTGACCCGTGGTCTTCTCCCCGCCCATATGAACCTCGATATCAGTCTGTCCCACTCCCTGAATTGATTCTGTGGTATTTGTATCGGTAGTGACTGGAATAGGTACAGTAACCTTGATAGTATGTTCATTTTAATGACCTCTATTCTTGAATTGAAGTCCAAGGGCATTACTGTCCATCTCTCTAAGTCTCTCTTGATGTTCTGATTTATCTGTGTATAATTCGCCTCAAACAGTTTCTCCACCCCTCTCGTGATGTTCACCCCTAAGTATTTAATCTTGTCCATGTCCCATATTATCCCGTACTGTTCTCTAATTTCCGTCGTTGGGGTATAATTCCATGCTAAGGTCTGTGTCTTTGTCACGTTTAGTTTGTATCCTGAGTAGTGGCCATATTCCTTCAGTAGATCCATCAGTGCCGGGAAGCTCTTGTCTGGTTGCCTCATGTATACTATCACGTCGTCTGCAAATAGGCCTAGTTTATATTCCGTTCCCTTTATCCTTACTCCCTTGATGTCCTCGGTCTGTCTGATCAGTTGTGCCAGTGGTTCTATGAAAACGGCGAAGAGCGTCGGTGAGAGACAACATCCCTGTCTGGTAGCCCTCTCTAATCTGATTCTATCCGTCAAGCTGCCATTCACTTTAACCCTCGCTGTCGGTTCTTGATATAGCGCCTTGATCATCTTCATCGCCCTCCCGTTCAGTCCGCACCTCATCAATGTTTTATATAAAAATGTCCAGCTCACACTGTCGAATGCTTTTTCTGCATCTAGGCTAATCAGTACCGCGCTACCCCCTTGTTTTTGTATCTCCTCTACTATGTGTAATGTCTTTCTCACGTTGTCCTGCGTCTGTCTCCCTTTAATAAATCCAGTTTGATCTTCATCTATAATGTCTGGCATAAACGTCTCAAATCTTTTTGATATTATCGATGTATACATCTTGTAATCCACGTTAAGTATGGACACAGGTCTGAAACTACTACATAATTCCCTATCCTTCCCTTCCTTCGGTATCGTGGTGATTATGGCTTCCTTCCACGAGGGGGGGGCATTTTACCCTCTTCCATCGTGTGTCTGAATGCCGCCCCTAACATGGGTGCTAATTCAGTTCTAAATGTCTTGTAGAATTCCGATGGGAATCCAAAAGGCAGATTTTTTACCAGCCAAAAATTATAAATTGCTTTTTAGTATATCGCCATGTGTTATTATTACTATAATACTCTCATATGCTATTTTCAATTAATATCATAAACAACATAAGGAATATTAGCATAATTTTGAGTGGACTGAAGGAATGAGTCAGCTTTAATAGTTTTAAATGCAAATAATTTATTGAAACATAGAAGTGGGGTCGGTTGGGACACACACCCACAATGGGGGACCCTGATGTAAACAAGACGAAAGTATTTCTCTGGTCTGCATCCCCTTAACAATTGTGTGTATTGAGCCGTACTGTATTGTACCTAGGCCTGCCACGATAACACATTTTGCTGGGCGATTAATTGCCCCCGAAAATATCGCGATAAGCGATATTATTGCGACCGGTTAGAGATTTTTTTTTTTGAAATTTATTTCCCCAAACTTTTATTTTGAAGCCCACCGCTCCGTCTTTTCCGGTGTTTAGACTTTTATTTTGAAGCCCACCGACCGGACCGGAAGTATTTTGTGATTATCCTAAGCAGAAACTATGAGCCGACAACTTGGGCTAATGATATGATGTTTTTGAGCTAATGATAAAACAAATTGTTGGTGAACAACTAACTTTAGGTTAGTTTTAACGTTAGCTACTAACGTTAGATGCAGCTACTACAGGCAATCAACGATGAGGAGGAAGCGTCAAAGCAGTATATAATATAATAGCTGTGGTGCGTAAGCACTGCAGCACGACTCGAAACTACCGGAGTGTTATAATAAATTAATTCATGTTTAACTTGTCCCCGTGTCCAGTCCTTTGACTAGCCCCACCCGTTAATTGTAAACAATGATGCATGTAATTGTATTAACGTTATTCTGTGTTGTACTTGTAGCTATGCTATATGTTGTATTTCGTTTGTAGCTAATGTTGTTAGCATTGAATGAGCATCAACGAACGCTAGATCTTTAATCTTTATTTAGCAGTCCAGTTTCTCCGGGCAGTAGCGAGTAACTACTTGGGTCTAAAAATAGCTAACGTTACACTACAAATAATGCTACTTGGTTAAAAGGAGCAACACTATTGAGAAATGTCTATGTGGCGTTGCCCCACGGAGCTCCCGTGCTGTACTCTAGTAACGTCAGCGGCCCGCCTCCCAACACGGACAGTGACTGAGGGGCACTGGTTCCGCCTCATTAAAACAAACGCGCAAATAGCAATTAATCGCGCCCGTCAAAATCATTGCATTCATTTTAATTATCGCAGCAATTAATCGATTTATTGCTTATCGCGGCAGGCCTAATTGTACCCATTCTGCAATCTGTTAAATAAAGTTTTCATTCATTCACACTGTTTCAACTCACCACCCCCGCATCATATTGTAGTCTAGTCTGTCTTCAAACTTCCACTCCTCTCGACACACACACACACCCTTTCCCCAGTCCACACTGTCTCTAATTCTCTATGGCTCTGCCTCTGATCAGGATTAGCTTGTTAGCTTATGCTAATGTAACGTTCATTTCGGGCGATGTGGGCATAAAGGAATGGCGACGATGCAAAGCGTGTTGGATGCATTTGACCCGTTGTGAGAAAAAAAAACACCACAGACTTATTTCGGATCGCAAAATAGCCGCAGTCTGCTGTGCAGCTCCGCTCTGCTCGGCTGAGAGCAGAAGGCAGAAGCACGGTCTGGGGCGGATATGACATCACGGAGTTGCTATGGGTTTTTTCAAAATAAGAGTATCATATGAACCTGACTGTTGCTAACTGGCGGAGCCCAGATATATCATGACTGGAACTGCGCTTAGGCGGAAATGAGACCTGTGACAGGATTTTCAAAATAAGAGTATCAATATGAACCGAATGCCTATCGCACCAGTGCTACTGAAGTAAATCCATTCACCGCACAGACCGCTGTTGCATGTGCGATATATATATATATATATTTTTTTTTCAGAACTAGGGATGGGAATTGATAAGATTTTATCGATACAATTCCATTATCGATCGATCGATTGATCGATCCCTGATCAAATTTATAATTTAAATAAATAAATTGGAAATGCAACATAACTAAGCTGGTTAGAATAACAACATGCAACTTGACATTTCTGATTGTCATTTATTGTTGAGCCCCCATCATGTCAGAAAAATACAAAAACTGTAAAAAAGAAAAATTAACTATACACTTAAATAAAAGAATTTATTTGAGATTCTCTTAAAGCCCAACCTCTAGGTTAAACCCTACTGATCAATTATGGGTAGTTTACATCATTGGTATATAATTTCATTATTTATTTTTTTCCATTTGACACCGGAAATGCCACTCTGAAAGAGTTAAAAAGGTCCACGCACGAATAACATGCACGCGCGAATCTAAAAGCTTATCAGACGCTAGCACCTAGCACGGCCGTGACGTCACTCCAGGAAACGTATGCCTTATGTCCGTCCGGGTCATAGTACTAGATCAATGGTGGCTCACTCGGTGCATCACAGTTAGCCTATATCTCCGCCGTCCCTGCTACACTCACTGACGTTAGCCTATAGCCAACGGCGGGTGGTTCTCTCCTCTTTGTGTGCCCCCGTCCCCGCGGAGGAGCTTGTGGACTCGACAACAGCGGCGGCCGCAGGGCGCCGGAGCCCGCAGCGCTAGTTAGCTCATAGCTATCGTGTAACACTAGCCTTTACGGGCTCGACCACCCTACGGCTGCCGCCGCCGTCGCGTCCATGGGCCCCCCGGCAGGGCATCCGTGGGGACGGGGTGTACAGAGAGGAGAGAACCATTTTGGGTCGGCCGTTCATGCCGGCCAGCGAGCCGGATGTCGGGATATGTTGTTAGCACATAGCTACCAAGCTAAGCTATGTTATCTACTAACGTTATAAACACAATACGTGTACAACGACACAATGATTTACATTATTACAAATATGGTAACGTGGTTGTGGCTTTTACAAATAGTGGTTAGCTTTAGAGATGGATGGATGGCTATAATCACGGAGCAATAGTGAGGTGAAACAGATACATTTCCATTCGGCTAGTAGTAGCAAGCATAATGGTAGCAAGGCTCTCTGCCTGCCACTAGCTGTATGACTCTCAGCGCCCCCTGGTGAGCCCCCTGTTGTCCTGCACCTGTTGTGACGATTACACACGCACGTTATGAACAATTGATTAAAATATGCACGTGCGTGGTGATTGTGTTGGGCAGACAAAATGTTTGATAAAAACGATAAAACTGGGTCAATTTCAATACTTTTTTTTCCCCTTCTTCATGAAAGCCACTGTTGGCCTAGTCCACATTGTTTATTGAACAAAAATACAACGTGGAGGTTGACCTTTAAACTAATTGAATCTATTGAAGCGTGCGTGCGTGCGTGTGTGCATAGTTAGCTAGCGTTAGCTCCGCGGCTAACATTAGATTATCCTGAATTAAATGAATGACTAGATTGCAAAGCATTAGAGTAGTTTTCACTGCACATAGAAACAGTCAAACAGCGGGAGCATTTCGGGAGCATATGCGACCAAAACCCAGCCAATTTTGAGCCCTTAAGGCAGGGATGGCCAACCCGCAGCTCTTTGCCCCGTCAATGTGCGGCTCTTCCCTCCATAAAAAAAATTAAAAATATAAATATAATATTTATTTATTTTCACTTTTTTTTTACTTTACTTTACTTTTTTTATGTCACTCATTCCATAAGGACATAGAATAAACATTTTTCTATTTTTTTTTTAAATGGTCCATTGGCATGTTCTTGGGTTCTGAATCTAGGGACATAATAGATCAGTGTCAGAAATAGTGTGTCTGTTACTAGGCTTGAGTCAATTGTAATGAACCAAAAGGAGAATATCAATTTTATTTAATTTCTTTTTATCTTTGACTGTGAATAACACCATGCTAAAATTGACCAGACCTGAAAAATCTAAGCAAATGAATAAAGGAAAGATTATTAAACAGAAGGTTTTGTAGATACAGTACTGAATTCTGCCATGTTTTTTATAATGTAAATCTCTCCACCATTTTTTATCGTATTGCAACACCGTTTTTTGCAAGACGTTCACAGAAAGGTAGAGAACAGGGGAGGAAACTAACTTTTTGGCTTACCAGCCAACTGGCGAGTATCTGATTTTTTTTACCAGCCAAACAGATTTTTTACCAGACAAAAAAAATCGCTAATTGTGATAATTACTTCTTTGTACGTCTTCGTCTAAATTGATTTTCAATCATAGTAAATTAATCACACTGTCTCTACTCTTCAAAATATTACATCATTAAATCACATATTAACATGAAAGAGGGAACTATTCTGGACTGGGTTGGGCTGAACTGGGCAGTGAAAGATGCTGGGTTGGGCTGGTCTAGGTTATACTGAATGATGAATTGAAAATGGGGGACCCTGATGTAAACAAGACGAAAGTCTTTCTCTGGTCTGCATCCCCTTAACAATTGCATGTATTGAGCCGTACTGTACTGTACCCATTCTGCAATCTGTTAAATAAAGTTTTCATTCATCACAGCTCAACTACTAGGAATGTGTGTCTGACTCTTAAGTGCAGGAAATATTCATCAGAAAGGGGGGACATGATGGAGGGAATGGAAAGAGCAGGTTTGACAGGAGCAGGGTTGAAGGGCATATTGGAGTGTGGAGGAAGTGGACAAGGCATTAAGCAAACAGGACTGAAATGGGGGACCCTGATGTAAACAAGACGAAAGTCCTTCTCTGGTCTGCATCCCCTTAACAATTGTGTGTATTGAGCTGTACTGTATTGTACCCATTCTGCAATCTGTTAATAAAGTTTTCAATCAATCAATCAATCAATACTGGGTTGGGCTGGTTTAGGTTGGACTGAGTTGGGCAGTGAAAGAACCAAGCATTTCACTGTAATGTAATAGCTAAATAAAACAACTTGAACTTGACTTGTTACATTTGCACTCTGGTTGTATGCCAAATGTATTCTGGTTGTACTGTACTTGTGCTGTAAGATGACAATACATTGGAACCGAATCGACAACGCTAGGGGTTCAGCAGGTGTATTCTGAATGCCAAGTATGACAACATCACCGTTGTGAAGGGCATATGGGCGAGTGGTGATATGGGGGGAACCCCGGTAATAATAAAATGTCACTCGGCTGCATTTAAGCAAAGCCGCTCAGTATAGTCGTCCACTATGTTGAATGCGCGTTATGGTAGCTTGTTACATGCTAGGTAGCTAGCCGGCTAATGCTGGTTGACTTGTCATTCGACTCGAAGGAGACGCGTCGCGTGCTGTTGTTCGCCCCCATGTCAGACCGCACTGATATCCGAAAGCGACGACTCTACATGCAATTATTTTCATCCACTGATGTGTTTTTGTAAGTTTGTCTACGTTGTCAAGCCGGCTGCCGGTGGCAGGAGTTTGTAGGTCTGCGCGCAGTGGTCTGTCCACTTCCCCTAGATGGGCGGCATCTTCTAGAAAATGAGTGTTCATTGGAGGAGCTTAGAGCGCATCTGTACAACGATGATGTTCATTGGTTATGGTCTGATTATTATGTGGCGCAAATGGGAGGAATCAAGGGGGGAGTCAGAGTTCGGTTTGTGCCAGTGAGCGAATCAGCAGATTGCAGAATGATTTTTTTGTTTTGTTTTGTAATTACTAATACTCGCCAAACGTAAAAAATACTCGCAATTGGCGAGTAAAGTGGCCTAATTTCCTCCCCTGGTAGAGAAACTAACTGCGTTCCGTTTTATGGCAATAATGTTCAGGTTTGTGAGAGATAATCCCAAAAAATAAGATAAATAAAAAAGTAAATCCAGAAGTCAGATGATTGACAGGGGCTGGTGTGAGCTGGGTAGGGTAGTTTTTCGAAATTCGAAAGCTCTGAGTCTCTTCCTTCAAAAGACTACACTCACTTTTGGCTGTGCCACTTCCTCCTGTCAATATGCGCCGGTTTCCGACTCAATGCCCTGAGATTTCTATAATCTTATATTTCACTAATAACAGTTAAAATAATTGGTAACAAACGTAATGCTGAAAATATACACTTTTACTGTATATCTCAAGCTTAAGAGGTTAACCCTGTGAGGCCCAAATTAAAAAGACATTATTACATGGCGTTTTCACATTCGCCGAAATGCTTGCTTGTGATTGGTCAATAGCGCGCGTCAGAGGTCCGTTATCACACGATAACGGACCTCCGTGGGACAATAATGACCGCTGTGCGCAGCTGTTCGCAATCAAGCCCCACTGACACACTGCCTCAGTGCAGCTCAGCATATGCACAGCTGCACTCAGTCATGCAATCAGACCAGAGACCACAGACCTGCCGGCTGCCGATAATAATAATCACTTTATTTGGGCTGACAGAGCCACAGAACAACTGTGTCTGCATTTGATCTAGTCTTGTCGATGAATTAGGTATATTGTTAGTAAGGTAGCCATGTAATAAGCGGGATAATGTATAGCTATACTCGATCATTGTCACAAAATAATTGACCTTCACTAACGTTTAAAACACCTCGGCGCTGCGCCTCGGTATTTTAAACTCCGTCGGTCAATTATTTTGCGACAATGACCTCGTAGCTATACATTATCCCTTACTTAGCAACTTCAGAGGCCAGAGGGTGGGACATATAAACACATTTACTATCAAATAGCATTGTGAGGCTGAACAACAGGACCAATTGACTATAGGCCTACATGTGCTTAACATTTTTTAAATAAACATTCTTTTTTTAAATTTTTATTTTTTTATTTCTCTTTCTCCAATTTTCTGTTTTTCTCCCCGTCCCAATTTAGTCGCCGTGCCAATTCCCCCCCTCCCCTACCTGGCTGCTGTATGCATGTTCTCCTACGAGTCGGTACAAGGGCGTCCCGAAGCCGACCACGCGCTTCCTCCGATACGTGTGGCGACTGCCAGTGACGTCTTTTCACTTGGCAGTGAGGACTCTCATTGGTGAAGTGTAACGCGTGGGAGGGCACGCTATCTCCACCAAGTCCTGCCCCCGCTGAGCAAGCGCCGAGACCTGACCTGTAGGCGTCGCTGTCCACAACGCCAGATTCCAACCCACCAGCTTCCCACCCCCTAATACTGCCAATTGTATTAGTATGAACGCCCAGCCAAGCTGGTAGCAACGGCGAGAGCTGGGCTCGAACCCAGCATCTCCTGCGTTGGTGACGAGCGCAATCTCCGCTACGCCACCTGACCGCCCTATAAACATTATTTTTTTAAATGGCTAAAAGTGATTTTGTAATTTTGCAACCGTGGGTCTCACAGGGTACTTTTAACCCTGTGAGGCCCAAATAAAGACATTAGCAACTTCAGAGGCCAGAGGGTGAGACCTATAAACACATGAAGGGTGCCGTGACTGAAAAAAAAGTTGAGAAACGCTGGTATATGGTGTGGCTCTTTGTGGTACCACAGTAATTTTTGTGGCTCTCACAAACTCATTCTGTCCGTACCGGTCGCGTACCGTCGTCATTCCGGGTCAGAGTGCGAACTCCCCCCCCCTCTCCCCCTCTAGTTTGTGTACACACTGCAGTCTTGGTTCGCTTCGGGTTCTGTTTACGGTTTGCCTTTGAGCGTTTACGCTTGCCGTAGGCGATGATGTCACGTTCGAAAATTTAAACAGGAAGTGTCTTAACACGACTGCGGACTCTGGATGCTGATATAAAATGAACAAATAAACCAATAAATATGAAGTTATATTTGAACCTCTGTTGTCAAGCCTTGTCAATATAACCCACCCCATTTTATCACGAATGGATGGTGTTGTAGAGTCCGCTTTTGAGCGTTTTGCAGGGTTAACGATAGCGCTAAGCTAACGGCTAACGCTAGTTAGCTTAGCCTTTTACTAGTAACATTGCTGCATCGATTATATTGAATGTCATTGATCTACTGGTCGACCACGGCCGACTGGTTGGGCACCACTGGTCTAATAGAAATAAATGCATTCGAACAAGAAGTATAGTATACAGCAATGGCTAACGCTAAGCTAACGGCTAACGCTAGTTAGCTTAGCCTGTCCAGCAGCTAACATCCCATAATAAATGCATTCGAACAAGAAGTATAGTATACAGTAGGGGTGGACGGTATGGTCTAAAATTTATATCACGGTATAATTTGAAGCATAGACGGTAACGGTATATATCACGGTATCAGTGTTTCCGTTAGAATATTTTTTTTTGCCTGATAGGCAGGCTATATAAAGAATGACATCCTCAAGGCATGTAGATTTATAATATTTTAACTTAAAACTAGGCTACTTTTGCGTATAAAGTCATTATATTCCAAATAAAATATGTCCAGAGTCCGTGCTGCTCCCATTGCAAACAGCCGGGCTGGATGCTGGATTTTGCTAGAAGCATATGTAGCTGCAGAGCCGCAGAGCCAGCGGCGCTTTCAGGTCTGGTCACAGCTTTCAGCCGTTGGGTGGGGGGGCGCTGTTGAGCGGACCTGACCTGAAAGCGCCGCTGGCTCTGCGGCTCTGCAGCTGCATGCTATTCGCAAATCCACTGCTGCCGCCGTCCTCCCGGCTGCCTCCCGCTGCAGCCGTCGTTATCATAACACTACACGCATATCATAATGTTTACAGCAAACTGTAGTTGATCACCAGGTATGTTTTATTAATGTAGAATAATTCATATAAGAAAAACGATAGGGACATCTCTTACCTTTCTCCACTGGTTAAAAATGCCAGGAACTGAAATTGAAACTTGCTGTGCGCAGCGGTGATATGTGTTTATTATGAAATGACAATTGCGTGTTGACACGCCCACTGCGCGAAGCCTCCTAAATAACTTTTTCCAGTTTGCACATATCTATTATCTATGACTAATTCTATCTATTTTTAGGGGCAAATGCGATTGAAATAGTCGCGCTGTGGTTACATGACGTCATTGCTATTTTAGAGCTACTCTACCGGTTACACGGTATAGTCAAAATCCATACCGTAGAGCAAATTAATACCGTTTATACCGTATACCGTTTATACCGTCCACCCCTAGTATACAGCAATGGCTAACGCTAAGCTAACGGCTAACGCTAGTTAGCTTAGCCTGTCCAGCAGCTAACATCCCATCGCTCGTGGCAATTATATTACATGTCATTGATCTACCGGTCGACCACGGCCGACTGGTTGGGCAGTGGGCACCACTGGTCTAATAGAAATAAATGCATTCAAACAAGAAACTAATGTATAGAAATAGCATGGCAAACAAAAATTGCCAGGCCTAATGCGAGCCAGAAGTGCTGTGCTTTGCTTTGTAATGTGGCTTCATGTTAGCCGGTTGAGGTCTGAACTCTCAAATTGCCCATAAATATCATTTTTGTATTGTATTGTCCAGTGTGGTTTTATCGGCCCAAAATTCAAGCAAGCATGACAGTAACGACCAGGGTTAGAAATTAACATTTTTTTTCAAGGGCTTTTTTTGCCCCCCTTAATTGATTTTCGGGGGCTTTTTTTGTATTTCGGGGGCACTGAATTTTTATGATAAACGGTAGGTGTGGGACGGTTCACAAAATGGACGGTTCGGTTCGTATCACGGTTTTGGGGGTCACGGTTTTCGGTTCGGTGTACGTTAATTTTTATTAAAAAAAAATAACACTCAAATCTAAACATGCTTCTCATTTATATATATATATATATATATATATATATATATATATATATATAAAGGTTTACAGTGTTTACAGCCTTAAATAATAATGTTTGGCACACAAAGACCGAACTGACTGAAAAATATAGGCTACATTTGTCAAAGTATTAACTTAGTGCAAACAAACAATATGCTCAGCCAGCACTAGACTTTCCTTTCTATAATATAAACACAAAAAAAACTAGACTTTCCTTTCTATAATATAAACACAAAAAAACAATGTCAACCATGTTTAAATTCCCCGATTGTCAGTTCTTAATGGAAAGATTCGTTTTCTGCTTGAAATTATTATGTATCTACATTTATTTAGACTAACATTATTTAAATATTGAGTGCAACTGTGGTGGATTACGTAATTCGTTGAGTTGGAACTATCTATGGGTTGGCGCCGGGTCCCCACGGACATTTTAGCGTGTGGCACCTTCAGCTCCGGTCACGTTAGGAGGAGTTCATAACATCAACATGCAGTGGGAAAGCGGCAATAGTCCCGGTTGGAGTTAGTAAAACAGTTGTATGTTAGCCTTCTTGGATGTTGAATAAACGCCTATCATTGTCTTTAAACACCCCGCCTCTCAGACTCTCATTCACTCCTCTGCTAGCTTGTAGCTACGATAACATTTCATTGACTGTATTAGCTGGGGCTAGTGCTACCATAGTTAAAACGTGCGTTGTATTGTACAAACTGCTAACGCTATGGCAAGATGTGTGTATGCCTATGTAATGTTAATGGCTGTTTTTAAAGTCGTAATGAAGATTGATTTAGATTGTGCTTGCCATTTGTACACAAACTGACTAGCACCTGGCTCAGCTGCAGTGCTGCAGCAGCAGCAGCCAGTGCTCACCTCCGCCAAATTAATCTTTTTTATTTGCGCGTCATCTGAACCGTACGATACAGACGCGCCATTACCGGATAAATATATATATATAATTAGTAAACTGTCGGGGGCATTTTGTGCCCCCCTTAACTGATTTTCGAGGGCATTTTGTCCATTTTCAAAGGCTTTATGTCCCAAGCCCCCGTTAATTGCGAACCCTGGTAACGACGTTGTGTGTGTCACGCCCCCCGCACCGATTCCGAGACCACCTAATGCAACTGGCCCCGTTCAGCGGGGGGTAAAACGAATCAGCGCCGTTTCGCATCCCAAAAGGGGTGAGTGAGAACACTCCCCCCCGTGCTCCGGGGCGGTGATTCGATCCCAATACCTGAGTGAGAAAGGCCCCTTAGGCCTGTCGGAAAAACATGGCAGCGATAAGAGGAATCGATAGTCACGGAGGCATGCGATTCCAGGAATCTGATAATTTTAGGAACCGGCTCCCAACGGGAACCGGTTTTCGATTCCCATCCCTACTCAGAACTGATACGAGTACCCAGCACTAGGGTTGTCACGATACCAACATTTTAGTTTCGATACTATACCAATATTAATTTCGATACTTTGATACTTTCGATATTTTTTTTTTTTTGCACTCAAAACAGTTGCTGTACAAGGTTTCTGAACCCAGCTTTCTCAACTGTATATATATTGAAACTTGGTCCACACAGATGAACTCTGAGACTGCCCTGTTGAGCCTTTTATCATCTTTGGACTAATTTGTGTACTTAATATGCTGCTCAAAAAAAGCTGGGAGGTTAGGTCGCTTCTGAGTGGGGGGAGTCACTCTGTGAGCCAAATGCAGCAGACTTCTGTAGTTAAAAAAAATTAATGGGGTAGAAAAAGTATGGTTGTATTATTATTATACATTTGTCATAGCAGAGGGCCTAATTAGTTTGAGATGTAATAACCTAGAAAACATTAACACCCGTGTTACCAAGTAAACAAATCGCGGAGATGGCCAGTTAGCCCGCAGCATCAGAGTGCTACTATCATTAGCTCTCAGAATGGAGCCACTAGCCAGAAGCCTGCAGCAATCCTAGTAATACTAACGTTAACTCTCAGAATGGTAGCCAGGAGCCCCGCAGCACCATAGTACTAGTAACCTTAGTATTGTGTATAGGGCTGGGCGATATGACCAAAAACGTTATCGCGATAAAATTATAAAATTATTTTCATATAATTCGATATCGATAATTATCGTCGATATAATGTATGTCAAGTTTAATTAACTTATTATGCTGCTGCGAATGTCTCGAGTCGAGTTGATGTCGTCATCAGTCCGCGCACGTTAGAAGTTAGCCGACAAGCGGAATATCTCATGGCAATGTAATAAATATGACACTAAAATACTCTCTTCCGCCACAATATATTGAAACGACGTCCACTGTATACCCCACACTACTATGAACGTGGCCTCAGAATTCACAGCGCACACATACTCTGCACGTAAATATATAAAACGTCGCCGTGCAAGCTAGTTAGCCTAGCAAGCCTTGTTGTTGAGTGAGTCCTACCTCTCTACCCAGAGGTGCAGCGCTGGGTCTCCTTCCTGGTCTCCTTCGCCGATTGGTTGTTAGTGCGTGCTCATATCCAAGCTTGGAAAATCGATATATCGAAACTTTGCGACCACGTTTCATGTTTATTTCAAGGAAATAATTTATCGCGATAGTTATCGTTATCGTTTTATCGCCCAGCCCTAATTGTGTATTCAAAAACACACCGGACTGCGACGTAACGTTTTACCGTTTATTTGCTTGTTCCACCAGTCGACAACAACACACACTCTCGTTACCACAACGCTTTGCGGTATTTTCACAGCACTGTCGCAACATTACCGTAAATCGTGACCACCGTTGTGATACACATACACAACAGTTAGCCCGCAGCACCAGGCAGCAATGGTAAGCGTGTCTCGACTCTAATTTAATTTCCAATGAAGCGGGGTTTCCCCTCCTCCTCCTGTGTGTGTAGACAACCAGCTCTGCGGCTCGCTCGACTAGTGACTGAGGACTGGTCTCGCCCTCTGCTGGCGCGTGTGTGCAGTGCACTACAACCAACCACTTAGGGGTGGACGGTATAAACGGTATACGGTATAAACGGTATTAATTTGCTCTACGGTATGGATTTTGACTATACCGTTTAACCGGTAGAGCAGCTCTAAAATAGCAATGACGTCATGTAACCACAGCGCGACTATTTCAATCGCATTTGCCCCTAAAAATAGATAGAATTAGTCATAGATAATAGATATGTGCAAACTGGAAAAAGTTATTTAGGAGGCTTCGCGCAGTGGGCGTGTCAACACGCAATTGTCATTTCATAATAAACACATATCACCGCGGCGCACAGCAAGTTTCAATTTCAGTTCCTGGCATTTTTAACCAGTGGAGAAAGGTAAGATATTTCCCTATCGTTTTTCTTATATGAATTATTCTACGTTAATAAAACATACCTGGTGATCAACTACAGTTTGCTGTAAACATTACGATATGTGTGTAGTGTTATGATAACGACGGCAGCAGCGGGAGCCGGAAGGAAGGCGTGCAGCAGTGGATTTGCGAATAGCATGCAGCTGCAGAGCCGCAGAGCCAGTGGCTCTTTCAGGTCTGGTCACAGGCCCGTCAAACAGCGCCCCCCCACCCTTGTGCCGTTCTGACCCCCATCGTCTCTAAGCATTTTGTGTGTCAATTTGTTGACACATGTGTCAATTTGTTGACACATGTGTCAATTTGTTGACACATGTGTCAATTTGTTGACACAATTGTCAATTCTTAAAGCTGAGGATGAGTGGCACCTTTGTCTCAATTCTTATTCAATTCAATTCGCTCTGCGGCTCTGCAGCTACATATGCTTCTAGCAAAATCCAGCCCCGCTGTTTGCAATGGGAGCAGGAGTCTCGACTCTGGACTTATTTTATTTGGAATATAATGACTTTATACGCAAAAGTAGCCTAGTTTTAAGTTAAAATATTATAAATCTACATGCCTTGAGGATGTCATTCTTTATATAGCCTGCCGATCAGGCAAAAAAAAGTATTCTAACAGAAACACTGATACCGTGATATATACCGTTACCGTCTATGCTTCAAATTATACCGTGATATAAATTTTAGACCATACCGTCCACCCCTACAACCACTGTTAAAACTCTGTTTCACTGTAATATAAACTGAAACAGATCTTGTGATTTTGACGGTATTGGTTTTCAATACCGTCGGGATTTCTAAATACCCTGGTATACCGTCATACCGCCCAAGCCTACGGTGTATAGCTTATTATTAGGCTTTTCAATTTATTTTCTCTTCTTGCGGGTGGCGTTGTGGAAATTTTCTGGTGCTCGTATGGGGAACTTGGCCCCTTTCGTGACTGTGATGCGGCCCTTGGTTGAATACGCATTCACATGTTCGGCCGGGGGTTGCATCGCAGTCACGAAGGGGGCTAAATAAGGAACTGAACGAGAGCTGGCATAGCTCATCCAACGAATGTTGGTATCAATGGCATGACTACAGTACTGATAGGAGCTACTGTAGCATTGGCGTAACTAGGGATGCCCCGATCACGTTTTTTGCCACCGATACCGATCACCGATCGTCGTGAGCCATATCGGCCGATACCGATCGTTTTTGATTAAAAATAAATTAAAATGTATTTTATATAATTTTTTTTTTTATAAAATATATATATTATATAATTAGACTTGTACTTGTATTATCTGCGAGACATCGCCACCACGCAACAAGCTCCACTGTGTGTACTCTAGTAGCCTCCAGCAACGCCCAGGATTCTCCGGAGCTGCAGCTAGACCCTATACTCAGTAGCCTGCAGCTACGGCCAGGATTCTCCGGAGGTGCAGCTGGACCCTATTGATCATATTCAACAACATGCCCTCAGCTCGAATATGCATCGAATGAGTGTTATAAAACATTGATATCAGGAGCTATCTGTGGCTACTGCTGGCCGGCTATATAACGTTGATACAGCGCCTCTGTGAACTATTTAGTTCAGTGGGACATTTCGTTTTGAACAGTGAGCTGGCGTCAGCTAACATGAGCTAGCTGAGGTATCATACACGTCTCTACTAGAGTTTGCTGGCCGGCTAGATACCGTTCGGTTAGACAATGCCTCATCATGTATTGGACTGGAAGTGAATGGTTGACTGGGTCATTTTGTAACGGTAGCTAACGTTAGCTAAGGGAGACGCCGTCCTCCCGGCTCCCGTCCCACTAGACTAGACTACTAGACCCGTGTTTACATGCGCGCGGGAGGGGCTGGAGGGAGGAGCAGACGCCGCACAGCTCCCGGTGTCTGAGACAGAACTCAGCGAGACGAGCGAGTGAGATCGGGTTTGACGATCAGCGAAAATAAAGCATTATCACCGATCACCGATCGCATATTTATACTGATTATCGGCCGATAACGATCGGTGGCCGATCGATCGGGGCATCCCTAGGCGTAACGTTAGTCGTCATGCCATCGGCAGTTGCAGTGGGGATCTTTATTGACGTTGGCTAGCTAGCACATTTTGCATAGAATCAACTCAGCTAACGTTAGCTTATATAGCTAGCAAACTATAATTCTAGTTAAAGCTAGCTGGCTGGCGTTAATCAATGGGGATCCTCGCTGCGATTGTCGATGGTTGTGGTGGCTTGCGTTACGTTGATGCTAGCTCTCGTGACGACGGTTCCTTGTGCGAGCATTGGAGGGTGTCCGCAGTGCTGTTCGCAAGAATAGAAATCTCAATCTCTCTCCATCAGAGCTCTCTTCCGGTAAACTAGCGCATCGTCACCACTGACAGCAGCGCTGTGCTCCAATAGGAAGGCATTTGCATGCATAAATGAATAAATAAAAATAAATAAAAAGTACCGTTTTTCCCCAAACGCAGTATAGTATCATTTAGAACACTCTAGTACCGCGGTACTATACCAATACCGGTATACCGTGCAACCCTACCCAGCACCTCTCATAAGTGATACGATTACCGATAGCACCTCTCGGAACTGATACGAGTAGCCAGCACCTCTCAGAACTTATACGAGTACTACCCCCAGCACCTCTCAGAACTGATACGAGTACCTGTCACCTCTCAGAACTGATACGAGTAACCAGCACCTCTCAGTCAGAACTGACTTTTTTTTAAGATATAACAGTATATATATATATATTTATTAAACACATGGTGGCGCTGGTGCATTGTAGTATAGTATTGTCCCTATACTATCGTTTAGGGAAAGCCCTGTCACGGTATTAAAAGGATAAGACTGGTCGGTGACACTTTTTTTCTTATAGTCAACATAGCCTACAAAAAGACCAAAACCTACAATGCATTTCTTCTACTTAGAAGTAGGATATGGTCACATTATAATAACTCATATCCAGAAGTCACAGAACCCCATTGTCCAAAAACCGTTAAAACAAGACACAGAGCCGCACTGCTCACTTTGGTCACTGTAACGGCCCTCATTGCGGTCACAGAGGCACTTCACTTAGCAAAAGCGAAAGGCCTTTCCTCTGTCCTGATTCTCCTAGACCCTTCTGCAGCCTTCGACACAGTCAACCATCAGATCCTCCTCGCGTCCCTCGCAGGAATGGGAGTGGCTGGGTCTGCGCTGACATGGCTGACATCATACCTCAATGGCCGCTCCTACCAAGTGTCATGGAGAGGGACCCTGTCTGTCAATCGCCCCCTGAGGACGGGTGTCCCCCAGGGCTCGGTCCTTGGACCTTCTCTTCTCCCTCTACACTAAATCTCTGGGTAACATTATCACATCTCATGCCTTCTCGTATCATTGCTATGCCGATGATACTTAACTCTTCCTCTCCTTCCCTCCCTCAGATATCCACATGTCTGAGTGGATCTCGGCCTGTCTGTCCGACATCTCCGCCTGGATGCGTGTAGCTTATTCCCAGCGGAAGAGTGCGTTGCGTCTGATTGGCCATGACGCCCATGTGACCACGGCAGCGCGAGAGAGCTGCAGCGCGGCAATAGGCTGTCTATTGCCTCGCGCTGCAGCGTGGAAATAGGCTGTCTATTGCCATTCTCTAAGACAAACTCTAACCTTAACCAGCTCCTTAACAGCGCCTAAACTTAACCCTTCTAACCTTAACCAACTCCGAAACAATGCCTAACCTTAACCTTAACCTTAACTAGGGGTGCACCGATATGAAAATTGGCCACCGATACCGATACCGATTGTTCAACTAACACAATCGGCCGATACCGATACCGATAATTGTGGCAAAAAATAAGTATTTTTAATTTTTTTTAATATTTTTTTTAATTTTTTTTTTAATTTTTTTTAAATTTTTTTAATGAAACTACTGTATATTTGTATGTGTGTTTGTATTTGTAGGCCTCTTTACTTACTTAAAAAAGGAAACATCAAGAAATATGTTTATGGTATCACTGATCCCTCTCCCAGTATCGTCTGGCGGCCTGCAGAGGGATACTATTTTCTCAACCAGAGCTTTCAACCAATGCAATGGAACCATTCTGGCGGCCTGCAGCGGGATACTATTCTCTCAACCAGAGCTTTCAACCAATGCAATGGAACCATTTTGATTGACAGTCGATTCGGCCAATTACGCCACACCGCTAGCACCCACCTCCTGCTTACCACCAAGCGAATATTCATTTTTCTACTTCGGGGCATGCCGCCATTGATCTGCTTGTGAGAATGCGAGTCAAACTCAGAACCACAACAAGCTAATAAGTTAGCTGCCCGGCAGTGCCCGCCGACCAGCGCGCTCCACAGGATGGCCAAACGAGACACAATGATTTTACTGCAACAAATGTTATAATAAAACAAAGCCTTTCTATACATTTGTCTGGTTGAAAACTTTATTAACAGATTGCAGAATGTGTAGTTGGGTACGGAATGAGCAACGGAATGTAACCGAGCTATGCACGGCTTGCTTGCTATCTTCGGGTAAATACTATGCTGATGTAATTGAACGTGTAACTAACTATAATAACGTTAATGCCACAAAACGAATGTTTGTGTCATTTTAACAGCAGATACTTTCTTAAATGCCATCCTCCCGACAGAGCGGTGTTGATGGGGAGCTCTGATGGATTCGCTTGGTTGTGTTATTACATTAGCATTGAACAGCTAACCGAAAGCTAGGGTTAACTAATGTTAAAGGTTTAGCCATAACGTTACGTTGGCTAAAGTTGGGGCTATTCTTAATCCAGTAATAATGGCTGCAGACCTGCAAGCAAAGTACAGCAAGTTGGCAAAGGAGTATTCCAACGTAAAT
This sequence comes from Notolepis coatsorum, assembly GCF_963971535.1. Classification (NCBI taxonomy): domain Eukaryota; kingdom Metazoa; phylum Chordata; class Actinopteri; order Aulopiformes; family Paralepididae; genus Notolepis; species Notolepis coatsorum. The sequence continues at coordinate 96,568,471 of NC_140171.1, forward strand.
TACATTTTCACCAGTAACGTTAGTCGTCTGCCTCCCGGCTATGAACGGACTCGGAGTAATGCCTTGCTGCTATGGGTAATAATAATATGCTGATGTTATTGTCCGTGTAACACTAACTATATAACGTTAATGCCACAAAACGAATGCCTTGTTAATCATAAATAGTAACTTTGATGCAGTAGCTTGTGTGTGTGTGGGGCGGACGGCGGGCGTTGTGCAGGTAGGTCGCGAGTGAATTTTTTTTTTGTCTTGACGCTACACAAATGGATGGTTAGTTATCGGCGACTGCTATCGGCACATTTGAGCTTATCGGCCGATAGGCCGATAGCAGTCAACAAGGCACTTATCGGCCGATACCGATACCCGACCGATATATCGGTGCACCCCTAACCTTAACCATGCCTAACCTTAACCTTAACCATAACCAACTCCAAAAGAATATTGCCATTATCTAAGACAAACTCTAACCATAACCAGCTCCTTAACAGCGCCTAAACTTAACCCTTCTAACCTTAACCAACTCCGAAACAATGCCTAACCTTAACCTTAAGTTAACATGCCTAAACTTAACCGGTGAAAGAATGCACGTTAAAAAAAAGAAAAAAAAATTGAAGGGATTCGAACTTGTCACCAACGGACCGCAGGACCGCAGCGCTGCCAGTTGAGCTAAGCGTTGAATGAAAATCATCTGGGATTACGGCTACATAATGCCGCAAGCTCTGCCGCTCCGCTCTGCGGCTGCCGCGCTGCCGCGGGGCGTGTCGCAGCCAATCAGGGAAAACGCGGAAGCACTCGGCAGCACTCTTCCTCTGGGAATAAGCAATAAGCCGCCTGGATGACGACCAACCACCTCAAACTGAACCTAAGCAAAACAGAATTGCTCCACCTGCCGGCCAAATCCTCCCCCCTGACCGACATTTCCATCACAGTCGAGAATGCAGCTGTGACCGTGTCCCCGACCGCCAAGAACCTTGGTGTTGTCCTCGACGACCAGTTGAACTTCTCCGCTCACATCGCAGCGACAACCAGAACCTGCAGATTCCTCCTGAGCAACGTCAGAAGGATCCGCCATAGTGATGCACCGATGTGAAAATTGTGGCCGATACCGATAACCGATATTAATATTGCTGTTCTGGCCGATACAGATATTTACCGATGTCGATATCTCTGTATAGAAAACACTTAATCAAATAAAGAGCTATTTTCCAAAACGCATTTTTCTTTTAACTTTTGTAACTTATTTTCAGAAATTACAGATATTTTGAAACTATTTAAGTGTTTTAAAAAAATCAAAAAATGTATATCAACCCATATCGGCCCTATCTTGATATCGGACCGATACCGATGTGTAAAAAAACGGCCATATCGGCCGATATTATATCGACGGCCGATATATCGTGCATCACTAATCCGCCATCATCCGCCCCTTCCTGACAGAAGAAGCCACCCAACTCCTCGTCCAATCAACAGTCATCTCCCGCCTCGACTACTGCAACGCACTGCTTGCTGGCCTTCCGGCCACTGCCACCAAGCCTCTTCAACTCATTCAGAACGCAGCAGCCCGCCTGATCTCAAACCTACCAAAGTCAGCCCATGTCACCCCACTTCTTAGGGACCTGCACTGGCTCCCCATTGCTGCACACATCCGCTTCAAGGCCCTCGACCTGGCATACCGTGCGGCAAAGGGAACCGCTCCCACCTACCTCCAGTCAATGGTCTCTAACTACACACCCTCAAGACCCCTACGCTCTGCATCTTCTGGCCACCTCAGACCTACTCCTATCCAAGCTCCGGGAGGGTCATCAAAGAGAAGTCGCCTATTCTCAGTCCTTGCCCCAAAATGGTGGAATGAACTACCCACCCCAGTTAGGACAGCCGAAACCCGTCCAATCTTTCGCCGTCGACTAAAGACGCACTTCTTCAACCATTATCTGAAATTTTTAATAAATAATAAAAAAAAATTATGACACGTTGTACAGAACTTGTAAGTCGCTTTGGATAAAAGAGTTAGCTAAATGACTAAATGTAAAAAGAAAACAGCATAACTTATGAAGTTAACAACAGAGACAAATTAATACATTTCCCCAAACAATATTGACCCAAGGAATTCAGTAAATTTGTTATTTTTAAGATTCAAACACATCTTAGGCGGCTAGGTGGCGCAGCGGACATTGCGCTCGTCACCAATGCAAGAGACACCGGCAGGGGAGGAAATTAGGCCACTTTACTCGCCAATTGCGAGTCTTTTTTACGTTTGGCGAGTAATTCATGAAGAGCACTCGCCAGTCTGGCGAGTACTAGTAATTACAAAACAAAACAAAAAAATCATTCTGCAATCTGATGATTCGCTCACTGGCACAAACCGAACTCTGACTCCCCCCTTGATTCCTCCCATTTGCGCCACATAATAATCAGACCATAACCAATGAACATCATCGTTGTACAGATGCGCTCTAAGCTCCTCCAATGAACACTCGTTTTCTAGAAGATGCCGCCCATCTAGGGGAAGTGGACAGACCACTGCGCGCAGACCTACAAACTCCTGCCACCGGCAGCCGGCTTGACAACGTAGACAAACTTACAAAAACACATCAGTGGATGAAAATAATTGCATGTAGAGTCGTCGCTTTCGGCTATCAGTGCGGTCTGACATGGGGGCGAACAACAGCACGCGACGCGTCTCCTTCGAGTCGGATGATAATGACAAGTCAACCAGCATTAGCCGGCTAGCTACCTAGCATGTAACAAGCTACCATAACGCGCATTCAACATAGTGGACGACTATACTGAGCGGCTTTGCTTAAATGCAGCCGAGTGACATTTTATTATTACCGGGTTTTCCCCCACTCGCCCATATGCCCTTCACAACGGTGATGTTGTCATATTTGGCATTCAGAATACACCTGCTGAACCCCTAGCGTTGTCGATTCGGTTCCAATGTATTGTCATCTTACAGCACAAGTACAGTACAACCAGAATACATTTGGCATACAACCAGAGTGCAAATGTAACAAGTCAAGTCAAGTTGTTTATTTAGCTATTACATTACAGTGAAATGCTTGGTTCTTTCACTGTCCAACTCAGTCCAACCTAAACCAGACCAACCCAGTATTGATTGATTGAAAACTTTATTAACAGATTGCAGAATGGGTACAATACAGTACAGCTCAATACACACAATTGTTAAGGGGATGCAGACCAGAGAAGGACTTTAGTCTTGTTTACATCAGGGTCCCCCATTTCAGTCCTGTTTGCTTAATGCCTTGTCCACTTCCTCCACACTCCAATATGCCCTTCAACCCTGCTCCTGTCAAACCTGCTCTTTCCATTCCCTCCATCATGTCCCCCCTTTCTGATGAATATTTCCTGCACTTAAGAGTCAGACACACATTCCTAGTAGTTGAGCTGTGATGAATGAATGAATGAAAACTTTATTTAACAGATTGCAGAATGGGTACAGTACAGTACGGCTCAATACATGCAATTGTTAAGGGGATGCAGACCAGAGAAAGACTTGTCTTGTTTACATCAGGGTCCCCCATTTTCAATTAATTTTCAATTCATCATTCAGTATAACCTAGACCAGCCCAACCCAGCATCTTTCACTGCCCAGTTCAGCCCAACCCAGTCCAGAATAGTTCCCTCTTTCATGTTAATATGTGATTTAATGATGTAATATTTTGAAGAGTAGAGACAGTGTGATTAATTTACTATGATTGAAAATCAATTTAGACAAAGACGTACAAAGAAGTAATTATCACAATTAGTCCTCATCACACTCGTACTCTCCATCCTCCTCATCCACTTTATGTTTTGCATAATCTGCCTCCTTTAAGAGCTTCTTGCTCTTCTGACTCCGCTTTCTGGGCCAGTACCTCAACAAGAGAAGGAGGGAGGATAGGTCCAATCGTCCAGACAGGCTCTAACACCCCCTCATACATCATCTTCTCCCAGCCCATATCCTGATCATAGGGTTTGGGTTTGGGCCTCTCAAATATTGGCTGGTCTGCTCTTTTGTAGCAGGCAACTCTGAAGTTGACTCGCTGTACATGTGGGATGAGACAGACCTTGGGAGGAGGCAGGCATTCAAGGTCTACTTTGGATTTTGCATCGAGGACTTTATCAAGACCCACCATTTTCTGCAGCATCTTGGCATCAACTGACTTCATCCGACCATGGGCATACATAATGCAAGTGAAGGACTCCCATCTCCTGTTGGAGCTCATCTGTCAACAGCCATAATGCACCAAGCTGACTGAAAGCCTTCTGGAACCTATGGTTCTTCTGCAACTTCTTCAAGGGATTCACCTTTCCCTTGCCTTTGAAGGCGCTGGTACAGTCTTCCCCAGAAAATACATAGTATCCTAGCAGAGTGCTGCAGTACTCGGGGCCCAGAGACTCAGCCAGTTCAGACACATTTATCAGCTTGCGATGCATGCCAGTGCTGTGGTCGAGGTAGGGGTGCACCGATATATCGGTCGGGTATCGGTATCGGCCGATAAGTGCCTTGTTGACTGCTATAAGCTCAAATGTGCCGATAGCAGTCGCCGATAAATAAGCATCAATTTGTGTAGCGTCAAAAGGCAAAAAAAAAAAGTTCACTCGCGACCTACCTGCACAACGCCCGCCGTCCCCCACACACACACACAAGCTACTGCATCACAGTTACTACTTATGATTAATAGTAGATTATATAGTTAGTGTTACACGGACAATAACATCAGCATATTATTATTACCCATAGCAGCAAGGCATTACTCGGAGTCCGTTCATAGCTCAGTTCCATTCCGTTGCTCATTCCGTACCCAACTACCCACTACTAGTTAGTTAGCACCATCCAGGCATCAACGTGATCTCCCGGTACGGTAGCTAGTTAGTTAGCACCATCCAGGCATCAACGTGATCTCCCGGTACGGTAGCTAGTTAGTTAGCACCATCCAGGCATCAACGTGATCTCCCGGTACGGTAGCTAGTTAGTTAGCACCATCCAGGCATCAACGTGATCTCCCGGTACGGTAGCTAGTTAGTTAGCACCATCCAGGCATCAACGTGAGCTCCCGGTACGGTAGCTAGTTAGTTAGCACCATCCAGGCATCAACGTGAGCTCCCGGTACGGTAGTTAGTTAATAACGTTATATAGTTAGTGTTACAGGTTCAATATAACATCAGCATATTATTTACCCGAACACAGCAAGTAAGCAAGGCATTATTCCGTTCATAGCTCCGTTGCTCATTCCGTACCAAACTACCCATTCTGCAATCTGTTAATAAAGTTTTCAACCAGACAAATGTATAGAAAGGCTTTGTTTTATTATAACATTTGTTGCAGTAAAATCATTATGTCTCATTTGGTCATGCTAGAGCGCTGGTCGGCGGGCCGGGCAGCTAAGGCAGGGCTGTACGCTAAGCTTTTTCACTAGGGGCACACTTGCCCCTAAATGAGAAATTTAGGGGCAAAAAATATTTTTTAGGGGCAAATTTTTAAATAACAATTTTACCATTATTTATATCGATTGTTTTTGATTTAAAAAAATAAATAAAAATTATTTTATATAATTTTTTTTTTAATAAAATATATATATTATATAATCATACTTGTAGTTGTATTATCTGCGAGACATCGCCACCACGCAACAAGTCTAAATGCTCGCTATATGCAACCAGCTCCACTGTCTGTGTGTACTGAGTAGCCTCCAGCTACGGCCAGGATTCTCCGGAGCTGCAGCTGGGCCCTATACTGTAGGGATGTGCATCTCCTCACTGAGGCCGATGCGATGTGCATCTCGATACGGTGCCAACGATACGATACATTAACGATACATTTGAAGCACCGGGCGATGCGATATGATTCACCCCCTGTTGAGATACGATACGATTCGATACGATTTGATTCAACACGATGCAAAATAATAATAAATAATACAATTTTATGGTATGACAGAGGATTTGGTTGTATTCCTTATATGCAGCTTATATTATTATTAAAAATAAAATAATCTACTGTAAGACAATTTATATAAAAACTCTTGGGTGCCTAAGAAGACTTTTGCATAAACTGTCTTTTCTATCCACTTTAGCTAAAAACACACGAGAGAGAGAGAGATATATGCCGTAATATTTTATGATGAACATTTTTGTATATACTATATTTTACAATGATATTTTGTATGTACTTATATCTGTTTGTAATCCATGTTTAATATTGCTTTGGCAACATGTAGAAGTATGTCATGCATGATGCCAATAAAGCCATTTGAACTGTGTGTGTGTGTGTGAGTGAGTGAGTGAGTGAGTGAGTGAGTGAGTGAGTGAGTGAGTGAGTGAGTGAGTGAGTGAGTGAGTGAGTGAGTGAGTGAGTGAGTGAGTGAGTGAGTGAGTGAGTGAGAGAGAGAATCCCCGTCTGAGCTGTCGTCGACAGTTGATGATGTCACACACTAGACTAGGTCACTAGGATGCGTCGTCTATACTTTCCGAAATAATTACGTCATATTTTTGTATGCCTAAAGATGACTTCATTAATACATGTTAAATCTGGGTACTATCAGCTATCTACCTATAACAGATTTTGGATGGCAAGTCAAAAAACTTTAAAGCCATTTTTCTCAGTTTCACTGTTTGGAAGTTACTGCGGTTAGCCTTGACAGGGCAACTGTCTAGAGCGCCCTGCTCCTTTAATTTTTGTTTAAAATGTCAACTAGGTGGAATCACTCACAGGGACTCCTGTGCAGTTCAAAAGCTGTCAATGTTAGTTTTCCATTATTAAATGACAATCAAGATATTATCATCTTCTTTTAGCATGAATTCATATCGACTCCGTTTACATTCCAAGGGACCAGACGAGGGGTTGTGATACAAAAGTTGAGAAGGTCTGCCACGAAAGTAGAATAATTTCATGAGAATCACACTGCCACTCCAGTAACAGTGGGCACTGTCACTGTGGCGTTCTAGATCAAAAGTAACGACAGAAGACATAGCCATAGGCGTAGATTTAGAGGGGGTTGCAGGAGACATCTCCCCCTCAATATTGAGAAATGGTCAATTTGTCCCCCTCAAAACATAGACATATATGTATAGACAGACATATGACACCCTCCCCAAAAGGTGAAAAAATAAGGGGGTCAAAACATTTATATATCCTTCTTACCTGTAACTATAAAATAAATAGAATGCCCAAGAGCCTTACTGCATTATATTCCATTATATTTGAGTCAGCAGGTACCTGAATGTTGTCCTTTACATAAATAAAGACATTTCCACCATAAATTGATGCAGAAAATGCACAAGTTGGTGCATAAAAGTACACCAGAATGCAGGACATTAGGTGTTTGATGCTCAACATTTCCTGGGGGAGGACAACCAGACTACACGCTAAAAGTACCCCCCCTCCCCATGTTGAAACCACTGCCAGACCTAAAACCATGGATGTAGATTCACTTCCTAAAAAGAGTCAGTTAGGGGCGGCTAAGTGGCGCAGTGGGCAAGGCGCTCGCCACTAATGCAGGAGATGCTGGGTTCGAGCCCAGCTCTCGGCATTGCTACAAGCTTGGCTGGTCGTTCATACTAACGCAATTGGCAGTGTTAGGGGTGGGAAGCTGGTGGGTGGGGATCGGACGTTGTGGACAGCGACTCCTACAGGTCGGTTGGTGCGCCTGCGCAGCAGAATCAGGAAGCAACGGGGGCAGACCCTCGCCGCTGATATATCGCGCTGTACAGGTGAAAAGATGCGACGGCTGCCTCCTCGTGTACCGGAGGGGACACGTGATGCAAGGCTTCGTCCACATTGCAGCCGGCCTGTGGGAGGCATGGCCTAACAGCGTTCGAGACAGGGGAGGGTAGAATTGGACAATACGAAATTGGGATGGGAGAAAAATAGAAAATGGGAGAAAAAGTAGATAAAAAAAATAAAAAATAAGAGTCAGTTGGTGGTTTAATGGATGGGCTATATACTATGACAATGCAGCGCAAGTAGCACTTCCCTGTTGGAGCAATGAGTTGTTGTTGTTCTGTACTAAAAGTAATGAATCATATCAACTTGTATTGGCAGTGAAACAGTGCTATTGATGGTGCATACCTAATTCCAACCCCTGCCAAACATGTCAGTGCTTACATGACAACGGGACCCACTGTCCTCTGACTTCAACCTTGATTTCAGAAATCCTATGAATATGCAGTATGACCGTTACCATTACATTTGGCAAGATAAACAATAGGTCCCACTTACAGCTAGCTCTACTGGACGAACACAGATCAAAGACAGACACCTGCCATTCCATGGGTCTGTGTAGCCTACACACCCCTGCATTATACAGTAGCGGAGTATCCTGTACATCAATAACTACCACCCAAGTGAATAACATCAATAATAACAATGATCATAAATAACAAGTCATGTGCTAAATGTTGAGACAAAGGCTGAGTCATGTATCGTGATAAATTACAACGTTTTATGACGCATTGTTCAACTGGATTTATTCTCAAAGTTGACTCATCATAGCGCTTTGAAGTGTGTGTGTTTATAAATAGTCATATTGGGGAAACTAGCGAAATGTTCAAACGCTGTTCCATAGCTTCGCGCTACGTGGCCCGTCTTTATTTGGCAACAGCTCTCAAGGGGCAAGTGCCCTGACAGCACAGTACCGGGCTGGTTGAGCCCTAATCAATGAGAAGTGATGTGAACAGAATCGCAGGAGATCTGTGTTTGATGGCTGTCCAGCGTCAGAATGAATCATTCAGAACCTGCAGCTTTCCCACCCAATCCCCCTTGATATACATAGTGGTCCGTGTCTGGGCGAGGAGGAAGTCCAAATCCCTTTCATAATAAACTATTTAGAAGTTAAGGCAAAACAGATAAACAAGATAGTTTGTAGCAGAACTCAAACCCGGAGCCCCTACTACTAGCCCTGGTAGCCTGTAGCCAAGTGGCTCTGCACCCTGCCCTTGTTCCAAGCGTTAGCCATAGCCAACACGAGCGAAACCAACGCGTTTCTTAATAATAAACAATGTCATAAATGAACAATAAAAAGGCATAGCCGACTTACATTTTCCGTATCGCGTTCGTTCACAGTTGGCAATGGCGTTCTGGTCGACATTTTGTGTGTCCAGGCCGCTGAACCACCGAGCCTGCTGGCAGCACAGAAGAGAACAGCGAGAGGAGAGTGGTTTTCAGACCGTTTCTTATTCTTTCTTGTTTTTCTTTTACACCAGCGGCATTTCCCCCCCAAATCCGACCGTCCGAACCAACCTCAGTCCTCCAGAAGTTAACCAGGCCCGCTAGCTACAACATAGTGGCCCCGGGGGTAGTCTCTATGAGGCGAGAGGGTCCAGCAGCAGCAGGGCTACAGCATTGATCCACCCCGACAGACAGAGAGAGAGGCGATAGAACATCCCTTCACTCCCAGTGACCCCCGCCCCCTCAATACACACTAACATGCAGGACTGGCTCTAATTCTGTCCGAAGGAAATTATAATGAATGCAACGTTTTTAGGTCAAAGTATTCGATTCTACTGGTCTATTCCTCTGCACAACTGTAACATGACGAGAGAGGGGAGCAACGCCAGGTGGCAGAACAACAAGCGGTAGCACATATAGGTGAACCTGAGAAACGTTGTCGTGATGACGAAGTCGCTAAAAGCCAGGCGTCTCGTGTATAAACCCGCCCTCTTTACCTTAACCCCAACCCGTAACCCCATTGGAGCTCACGCCCCAACCTAAGCGCCCATTGGACGCGATTACGTGACGCGGTTTCATGAGATGCCTGATTTTGAGTGAATCCCGTGGTAGGAGGTCCTCTCTCCCTCCTCCAGTCCTCATCACCGGATTCATCTTTGAGTTAGTTTATATCACGTTACAAAAGTAGGGAGGGAGATTTAGAGAGATGTATGACATCTGAAGTCTAACAATTGTGATTTTACAAAGAACAAAATCCACATATAGGCCTAGTTATTTCGACCACAATAAAATATGCATGTAACGTAATAGTTTAACGACATAACGAGTGGTCTAGTATGCAGGACCAATTTATGCCCATCATCGGAGAACATTCACCGTCCGTCTCTCAACAGCTGCGAAACGAAAAGGGCTTATTGTGGCCTATGTTTCCATCTAGTGATTCAATATAGGTGTTGCATTTGAATCTCTGCTCGATGGGTGAGCCAAAATACTTCCCAAAGGTCAGTGAATACCACTATCACAACACCAGAGGGAGCTCCACAAATCATGTTAAACCCAGATTCGGCTCAAACAAGGGACTAAACACGTTTCGCAATTATGCCACATCAATGTGGAACTCCCCTACCCAAAGCTGTAAACTAAAGGAATGTGAATCACTACCCACTTTCAAAAACACTCTCAAAGAACACATAACACCTACGGGAGACTGCAATTCGAAACTGGCCCCTGCAAATGGCCTAACTCAACCCCCTCCAATGTACAGTAAATGACCAAGTATGGCTGTCAATATTCCAATGTACAGTGTACAGTGTGTGTCCCCCACAGGGGCGTAGCTGGGGGGGGGGGGGGGGGGGGGGGTAGCTTAGGACAGGGCCGGACTGGGGAAATAATTCATACCGGGAGATATAGCGCGAAATATAGCCCCAGTCAGGCCACTTTTTAAGCGGGGGGTCTGGGGGTCCCCCACCAGGAATTTTTTTGTTACAAAGACTTAATTTCCTGCATTCTGGTGAATTTTAGTGCATGTGAATCACAAACTAATGAGCCAACAATTGCTTAGTACAATGTACTGTTATGGACCTCAAATAAAACTGTTGTGGCACTAGCAATGCTACTCTCTCCACCTTCAAAAAGAAAAAAGCAAGAGCACAACATATTTTTCTATTTACTATTATAATACAGTTAACCACTCTCTCCTGTAAGGGCCTTTCTTTTTCTTTGTTTTATCCTTCTCTCCTCCACCCTTTCTCTTTCTTCCACTGTCCATCTTGACATCAACGTTAATTGACTTTCGCTCTACTGTATCTCTCCCGAGTCCCTCACTACCTGGCTCATTGCCTGGCTGTTATTCTGCATCTGAGTGCCATCTGCCATTCCATTCGCCGCCTCCGCTGTCAATCAGTTGTATCGCCTGGTCCCGCCTCCACCAATCACAAGTGGCAGCACGGCTCCATTGTGTGTGTGAGAGAGAGAGTCAGATAGTGAAACTCTGTCGCAGACAGTGAAATCCTGGTTGTTCCCCACCCATCTAGGTTATCTAACGATCGCGCCGCGCCGCCGCCACAACTAGAAACAATGGCCTGTTTTTTTTTTTTTTTTTTTTTTTTTTTTTTTTTTTTTTTTTTATCTGTGCAGGCCAGGCCACCGGGAAAACTCCCGGTGCTCCCGATGGCCAGTCCGGGCCTGGTTTAGGATGATTCCAAGGGCCCAGCACTTTTTATTTTATTTTTTTTACTAGACATCACTCAGGTGTATTATTGATGCTCTCATTGATACTATGTTTGTTTCTGAAGTGTGTGTGTGAGATATATAGAGAGAGAGGGGGGGCTTTGGTAGACTATTGCATTGGTCCATTCATTGAAGATGAACGCAATGCGACATCCTTTACTAGGCTCACCCACCAACAGTGCAGGTGCTGAACTGCTGATCCGAATGTATAGGTAAAAACCATATTATGCGTTTTCATCAATAAAAAAATGGCCAAAAAAAATTCCGCTTGCACGCTTACGCGCGCTCGCATTCACTGGGGGCCTACAAATACATTCTTTCATGGGGCCCAGAATCTGGAGCTACACCCCTGGTCCCCCATCCCCTACCACCCCCCACCCAACCACCTCCAATGTACAGTCCCCCCCCACCTACCCAACCTCCTCCAATGTACAGTTTCTACGTCAAATGTATACTCTCTTTTCTGGACTCTTTTTGTATCACAAACAGTACTGTATTTGCAAATCTGGTATGTCATAAATGTATAGATGTAGCAGTACTGTATCTGTATGTCGTGTGTCGTGAGTGAGTAGTGTTCTTGACTTATTGTGATGTTTCTTCTTGACTTGTTTAAAGAAGACGTGTCCGGCCCATGGGGACATTAACGTGTGTTGTCGGGCCTTACAAATAAATTTGATTTTGATTTGATTATCAATAAGGTAGGATATCTGGAACACACAAACACACAATTCTTTAAATCACATGCCATGAAACTCGGGGACCTGGCTGAATTTAAGACTGCACAAATCATGTTTAAAGCATGAAACGATTCACTCCCGGGTAACATCCAAAAAATTCTGTGATATTGATTGAATTGAAAACCTTTATTTATCCCTGAGGGGAGATTAAGATGTTCTTTACAGCATAAACAGTGTAACAGCAATTTAAAAACAGCAATTAAAAAACAGTTTATACATAACATACATAACATACACTTATTAGTATGTGTTAAAAACAAGATGGACAAGTACACAGGGATAAAAATAGCTAAAATAGGACTAAAAAGAGCGAAAAAGAAGTGGTGAAAAAGAAACAAGTCCAATCATGAATGTGTTGTTAAATAATTAAATTAATTTGTTACAGTCCACAACCCAGCTCCTTTTTTTACCAGTTTGTTTATTTTGTCTGTGTTGGTGTTGCCCCCCCCCAGCATACCACAGCGAAAAAGAGGGCACCCGCCACCACAGACTGGTAGAACATCTGCAGCAGTTTGCTGCAGACATTAAAAGACCTGAGCCCTCTCAGGAAGAACAGTCTGCTCTGTCCCTTCCTGTAGAGGGCCTCGGTGTTGTCCGTCCAGTCCAGTTTGTTGTTCATGAGAACACCCAGGAATTTGTAGTTCTCCACCCTTTCCACCTCCACCCCCTGGATGATGATGGGAGTTGGGGGCTTCCTCTTGTGTGGGGGGTTACAATTTAGAGGAGAGTCTAACTTCAAGAAACAGGCTGTTCATTCAACAATGTATGTATATTTCAGTTTGTGGAGTGAATATGAGTTGCATAAGATAATAGAGTGTGAAGGGGGTAGGAATACATTTGGGTCAATGACGTGACGCCTATTTTTTCTGTCCAACTGAATTTTTTACCTTAAAAAAAACATAGAAAATTCATAAAAAGATAACATGTATCTCTAATACCTTCCCCATATACAGACTCCTCCAAACATTTGAGTTATTGGTAATTTTTCTGCTATCTGAAGTGTCAAAAGTCCATGTGGGGCGACCGTCCAGCATTGACTTCTATTTGGAATACCGGCTTAAAATCACAATCTATTTAAATATTTCCCTTGCCCTATTTGGCATAATTTCAAACATGTTTTGCATTCATTGACAAAATTATGAAGCATTTGCACATATAGTTCCATCATAATATACAAACGAATGTTGTCCGCATATGTTAATTTTATGAAATATCATCTGGGGCGACCATCAAGAAAACACAATTGTGGGACTTTTATTTTGAAACCACCTCAAGGACAGGATGTTGCATCAGCCAGTCACATGTGAGGGATGCAGAGAAACAACTAGCAGGTTAGTAAGTCTCTTTTATATTAGCAAATAAATCTCTTTTTTAACTGCTGTAATGTACTTGCCACTTTTGGATGTCTTGTGGGACGACCGCTTCAAAACTGTGAATAATATGTTTAATCTGAAAATCTATATTTTGATGATGAATTTGATAGTGACATGTGGTAAGAGCTAGCTAGTTTGGTTTCTGTAGCTAACAGTTAGCCTGTAATATTTGACTGACCTTGAAAACATCATCTGGGCGACCGAGTATCATGTGGGGCGACCACTGCTGAGTGTTTTACATGATAGATATATGTCCTGTATTTGTAGTTTCTGTATATTTATATTTTATTCATGATTTATATACATAAAGTTCTTTGTTTTAGCATAACTCTTTGTATATTTTAACATTATATTTTTCGGCGGTCAGGTGGCGTAGCGGAGATTGTGCTCGTCACTAATGCAAGAGGCTGCGGTCTCGACTCCCGGAGAGTCAGCATTGCCTTGGCTCGGGCTGATCGCTATACTAACTTGTTTGGCTGAGTTAGGGGGAGGGGAGCCGTGGGTGGGTCCTGTCAAGTCAAGAGATTTATTTGTCACGGCATACAAGTATACAATGAAATGCGGGTGGTCTTGCCTGCAACGATGTGCAAATAACATATAATAGAATCAATGTTACAAAGGGTCAGATTAAACCGAATATATATATTTATTGCTTGATATCCCTTGTATAATATTTGTATATCGTTTGATATCCCTTGTATATTCTTTGTATATATACACGGAATATCCCTTTACCTAGGTACAAGCCAGACCATAATATTCGTTCTCCTATTGGACAGCGACCCCTAGGCGCCAACGACCATACCCCCAATGACAAGTTCAAAGCCACCGCCAAGGCTTGTCTCAACATGTCCAGGTTTGCGCAGTAATACGAGACAGAACTGAGGTTGGCACTAGATAATTCACCTTACGTATAAATACGGCGCAGGTGGAAAGCAGCAGCAGTTCATTCAGTTCATCATTCGTTCAAAGTATCGTTGAGTACCAAAACGTTAAAGCCTTCACCACGAGTCAACGACCAAGTGAAGTGAGCAACTTTGCGTCTAAATAGAGCACTTATAACATGTGCGAATAGGATAGTAAAAGTGTCAGAGTTTAGTGAAATAACGTCAAGTTCGACCTAGTTAATGTGAAGTATAGTGCACAGGAGAATCTACACCGGCGAATGCAGAGCCTTTTCCGGCTGGATTATATTGCTTTGGTACTGTGGCTGCTGGAGCAGAGAACCGTCTACCCCACTGCTGTGTGGGATCTACCCTGTGAGGAGCACCATCGAGCCCGCCTCTAGGACCACAGAGGCTGGCTGGCTTTCGTCCATGCTGTCGAGCATAATTGGATTGTAGCTGTTGCCTTTGTCTGCCGATCAAGGGAGTAATGTACCGCCTCCCGTAGCTGGAGCTTCTTTATTCCGCGTTGATTCAGACTTTGCATCCGAACATTCCTCTGCCCTGCCGGCTTACAACCGGAGGGAACCCCCCTAGTGTCTCCAGCTGACTACGAGTGTGCCTTATGTAATTCTTATGCTACAGGTGGCGTCAGTTATACCCATCTTACTATGCTCATGGACTTACGCTCTTGACCTACTTAAGTGTTCTTCGCCTTACAAGCGCAAGTATAATTCTCATTCTGTAACCTACCGTTGCTGCTATAATAATAAATCCCTCCAAATAGAACTTTAGGTGTCATTGTTGTATTCTTGTGTGGGTGTTCACCAGATATACCGTGTACTGTATGGCCAGTAATTAAAGTACATAACTAAGTAGTGGTTTAATAATACCATACTCTCAATACAGTCAGGGAATTGTACCCCTCAGTTACAATTGGTCCTTCGAGCCGGAGGGTATCAGTGTAATATCTAATATAATATTGATATTAACCATGGCCAGCGGTGAACACTCCCCAAGCAGCTCTCCCGAGCTAGAACGCCCGCAGCGCAGACGTCAGCCACCTCCCTATCTAGAGGCATACGCTGTCAGTCTAATACCTAGCTTTATAAAGACGTTAAATGCGGATAAAATAAATAAAGCGGATAGTCAAAGCATGTCAAAACCTACTGACCAGGCGACCCTGCCAGTAGAGAACCCAGTGGGTTCTAACGTAACTGACCAAGCTCACGGGGGGGACCAGGGGGGACATGACATGACTATACCCCCAGACAACGTCAACGGAATAGTCCCCGGAGAGCTCCAGGATAAAGAAAGCGCTCCAGGGACAGAACCCGACCCACTACCAGAAGAGAAGCGCGCCCAGGAGATGAACCTCGAGGCGCGCCCAGAGAACAGATCTCCAACAAGCCCTGTCAGAAGCCGATCACCTCCGTCAGTGTCATCCCCCAGCGAGGCGGACCAGATGCTGGCGCAGGCATTCATCGCCACCCTGGCAGCCTCCACGGAACGCGATCGACTTCAGGGTGAACGCGATCGACTTCAAGCGCAACAACTAAGTGAGCGCGAACATTCTACCATGGAAAGAGAACGCCTCCAGGCTCAACAGACGAGCGAGCGCGAACACGCTGCAACCGAGCGAGAGCGCTTCCAGGCGCAACAAAGGAGTGAAGACGACCGCATAAGACTGGAGACCAGACGCCTTCAGACGGAAGAGAACATTGAAAGAAGCCGCGCCGATGCACAACGCGACGCCGCCAATGCACAGCGCGACGCCGCCCATGCCCAGCGCGAAGCAGAGCGCAGATGGTAGAACAATTGATTGCCATGGCGACACCCCCTCTCTCCGCACGGAGCTCCCGGAGATCATCACGACAAGGGTCTAGGGCACATTCCCCTACCCGACCAAGCGACCCGGGACCCCGCCAACAGGAGGATCCTGTCCACGTCTCCGAACCCCCTCCCCGACCGGTCCATACGAGACCCAGCAACCGGGAAGAACCGGCCTACGTCGCCGAGAGACTGACTAGAAGACTCCAGGACCTAGCAGAGGAAGAGGAAGAGGAAGAGGAGGAATGTCAAGCCGACCAGCAGCAACGTACTCTGGACCAGGCGGCCCAGTACAGCCCCGACCAGCAGCAACGTACTCTGGACCAGGAGGCCCAGTACAGCCCCGACGTCAGCCCCGAGCCACTGCACTACAAACCCCCGACCCAACTCACGGGTGAGTTTGACGTACAGTCAGCACCGAGGAACAGCACCTGGGTACCCGGCCCCTGGTACCAACCCACGACAACACGTACGGGGAGACTCGCCCAGGAGGCCTCTTCCCCAACGCTCACCGATGTGCCAGCCATCCATGGCATCGTACCTTGGCACACCGACGTTCCCAGACTTTACGCGCGAGGACAGAGCACAGTACACGGAATTACGGATGTGCTTGGAGACTATGATGTCCGACGTCCCCGATGAGTCGTACAAATATGCCATCCTCCTCAAGCATCTCAAGGTGCCCAGAGCGCATAATATAGCGCTGGCATATTCCAACTCAAGCACCCCATACTCCGCGGCTCTAGTGGCCCTCGACCAGCGTTATGGACGCATATGGGACTACGTGATACAAGAAATAAGAGACATTGACCGTCTCCCCCCAGCCAAAGACAATAGAGCATTGGATGACCTCTCTATCAAGGTACAATCCCTGGTAGGGATGCTGGGGTCCCAAAGGGAAAAAGGGAGACATGAACTATATGCTAACTCTAATGTAGAACGAATACTAGAGAAGCTCCCTCCAGCCCGCCAAGAGCGTTTTCGGCGGCAGAGAGACCACCGCGACCCCAACGGCCCAGAGGCATCCCTCCTAGACCTGGCCGACTTCTTATGCTACAGGTGGCGTCAGTTATACCCATCTTACTATGCTCATGGACTTACGCTCTTGACCTACTTAAGTGTTCTTCGCCTTACAAGCGCAAGTATAATTCTCATTCTGTAACCTACCGTTGCTGCTATAATAATAAATCCCTCCAAATAGAACTTTAGGTGTCATTGTTGTATTCTTGTGTGGGTGTTCACCAGATATACCGTGTACTGTATGGCCAGTAATTAAAGTACATAACTAAGTAGTGGTTTAATAATACCATACTCTCAATACAGTCAGGGAATTGTACCCCTCAGTTACAATCAACATTGTGCAATAAACAAGTAACATTGTGCAATAATCAAGTAACATGTTAGGGCATATCGGTATATGTACATAAGTTATTTACAGAGCATGGAGGCCCTACTGGGTCCTTTGGTAGTGTCTTTCTGTACATGATAATTTATACAATCTCCGGTTATACTATACTATTTTTAAAGTGACCCTTCTTGGTGGCCCTAAGTGTGGGCGTGTGCAGCATGAGTGTGTGCCTGCTCATGTTAAAGTGGCTGCTAGTGTGTGAGCGTGTACAGTGAGTGTGTTGTGCGTGTGCTCAGGGGGCAAGAAGCTGAGCTGGGGGAAGAAGCTGAGCCGAAGTCTCTCTGTCCTAGCAGCTGGTGTTCGCAGGCGTCTGCCTGACCTGAGCAGCATGAACAGGCTGTTGTTGGGGTGGTGTGGGTCTTTTATTATTCTGCAGGCTCTGGATTTGCACCTCTTGTTGTATAGAACCTGCAGGGGTGGTAGTGCAATGCCCGTGGTACGCTCGGCTGAGCGCACCACTCTCTGTAGGGCCTTCTTGTCCTGTGCCGTGCTGTTTCCATACCAGGCAGTGATGTTTCCAGTCAAGATGCTCTCTACAGCTCCGGAGTAGAAGGACTGGAGTATCTTCCCAGATACTCTGAACTTCCTTAACTGTCTCAGGTGGTAGAGGCGTTGCTTCGCCTTTTTTACGACTGAGTCTATGTGTGTTGTCCATGTCAGATCCTCTGCGATGTGGACCCCCAGGTACTTAAAGCTGCTCACCCTGTCCACGGTAGCCCCGTTAATCCTCAGTGGTGTGTGTGTCTCCTGCTGTCCTCTCCTATAATCCACGATCAGCTCCTTGGTTTTACCAATGTTCAGGAGCAGGCTGTTGTCCTGGCACCAGCGTTCCAGTACCTCAACCTCCTCCCGGTAGGCCTTCTCGTCGTTGTCCGAGATCAGCCCCACCACCACTGTGTCGTCCGCAAACTTCACTATGGGGTTGGAGCTGAACTTGGCCACACAGTCATGTGTGTATAGTGAGTACAGCATGGGGCTCAGAACACAGCCCTGGGGGGACCCGATGCTCAGGGTGATGGTGTTGGAGGTCTGACCCCCCACCCTGACCGCCTGGGGCCTTTCACTCAGAAAGTCCAGTATCCAGGCGCTCAGAGCGGAGCTCAGACCTAGCTCGATCAGCTTGTCACCAGTCTGGTGGGGACTATGGTGTTGAACGCTGAGCTGTAGTCAATGAACAACAGTCTCACATAGCCCCCCTTCTGACGGTCCAGGTGAGAGAGGGTGCTGTGCAGTACTTGGGAGACCGCATCGTCAGTGGACCTGTTTGGCCTGTATGCAAATTGCATAGGGTCCATATCACTGGGGAGGGAGGCACAAATGTGATCCTTGACCAGCCTCTCGAAACATTTCATGGCCACAGAGGTGAGTGCCACCGGTCTGTAGTCATTGAGACCTGCTGGGGAGGGTTTCTTTGGTACCGGGCTAATGGTAGACATCTTGAAGCAGGCAGGGACCACTGACTCCTTCAGGGATCGATTAAATATGGTGGTGAACACAGGGGCTAGCTGGTTAGCACAGGACTTAAGTATGCGTCCTGTTATTCCATCTGGGCCAGCCGCCTTCCTGGTGTTCACGTCGTGCATAAATGCTCTTCTCACACTGTGTACCGCCAATGAGAGAGCGTCCCCGCCCCCCCCGCGGATGCCCCCCCCCCCCTCCACAACAGCCGGCGCACCAGTGACGTCACTAGCCGCTGAGCTAGCAGCGCCACTGTTTGCACCAAACCGCGCGTAGAAGGTGTTGAGCTGGTCCGCAAGGGAGGCGTCGTCGCTCCCCATTGAGGGGGCGCTGACTTTGTAGTCAGTTATCGTCCTCAGTCCCTGCCATAAGCCTCTTGTGTCATTCTGTGCCATTTGTGCCTCCATCTTGTCGGCATACGTCCTCTTAGCAAGTTTAACAGCCTTGCGCAGAGTGTAGACTGTTGTCTTGTACTATTCCATGTTTCCTGACTCTCTGCCAAGGTTATAAGCAGTGGTGCGAGAGTTCAGAGCTGCTCTGATAGTACTGTCCACCCATGGTTTCTGGTTCGGGAACACCCTCGCCTTCTTTGTGGGGACAATACTATCAGCCAGTGTTGTTATGAAGGACACCACAGTGTCTGTGAACTCGCTGACGTCACTGGTGCTTCTCTCGAACATTCCCCAGTCGACGTCATCGAGTGCGTCCTGAAGCGTGGCCTCTGATTGGTCGGTCCATCTTTTTACCTCACGTGACACTACGGCGTCACGTGATCTTTGTTTGTAAGCAGGGACCAACGACAGCGACCCCTACAGTTCGGTCGGGGCGCCTGCTCAGCAAGGGTAAGATCTGGAGAGAGGTAGTGCGACCTTCCACACGTTACACTCTCCCGGTGAGAATCTGCACGGCCAGGCTGGCTGCCGGCTGGCTGCACATGCGTCGGAGGAAAGCATGTGACAGTCTCCGGCCTCTCGGACCAACAGTAAGGGAAAGTGCGCAACAACCAGGAAGGGGGTTGGGAATTGGCATAACGACTAACAGTGGGATGGGAGGAAAATCGGAAAAAGAAGGAGGGGGAAAAAGATAATAAAAAAAAAAACATTATATTTTTCAACATTTCTGTAATTTTTCATTCCTATTTAGGAATTAACGTTTCTTTTTGAGTATTGTACCATCTTATGAGAACATTTTTAAAACGGTATAGCATGACATTTCATTTAGGTAATTGTACATGTATTAGTCATGTTTAACTAGTTTAACCTATTTTCTAAATGGCACAAACAAGCAAACAGAAGACTGCTCACTACAGACAGCGGGTCAATGCAGACCCTACAGCCGACTATCTTGCTAGGAAAAGAGAGAGGTAAAAAAAACTATAGGTAACATGCAGTATATCTTTCTCTGGTGTATTTCAAACTGTAATGTTAGTAGGATTAGGAATGACCTTTTCTGTAATATCTTGAACTTAAGTTTGTATGTAATTTATCCCACCAGAATCAGTATCACATTATACACACCATTATTGTTTCAGCTACCAGAGAAGAAAACAACAGGGCAAGATTCCATATGTGAAGTCAGATGAGCTATCGGAGAGGGAGAAGGCTGCATCCAGAGGTTACAGGGAGAAGGAAAAAGATGGAAAAGGTGATGCTGGACCTAACACCACCATCCATGGAGAACACTCCACCAGTTCTGGCTGGTGTAGAAGTAGAGAAGAGCAGCAGGGCAAGCTGTGGTCGATCCCCTACCTCTAAATGAGGATTTGAATCCCTAAAATTTATTTTGATTCTACAGTAGGTTTAACATCCCTTGTTATCCAGCTCATGATCAACAGTGACATATTTCAACAATACATTTTCAGTGGATTGCACTGTGCAACATCTCCATTATAATCTGATCAAAGTTTGTTTCGTGTTTGATATATCTTTGGGGAATGTTGACCTAAATGTAAAATGTAAAATGTTTAGTTTTTTGGTGTGCTTTTTTATTCTAGGTTTTCAGGTTGCCTGATTTGTTAAAACATGCACATGTACCTACATTTTAAATGCCTGCAGTTTACCATGAGATAATATAAAAGGAACTAGGGATGGCACCAATCCGATACTCAGTATTGGTATTGGTCCGATACTTGCCAAATTCACAGGATTGGATATCGGAAAAACAGGAAGTATTTTCCGATCCGATACAGGCCTTAAAGTGTGCCATCACGTGAACAGTAGTAGCGTGACAACAACGTTAGCATTAGCTAAACGTAAGTCAACTTGTTAGCAGCGCGCCGCGATCATGTCAGCTGTGTGGAGTTATTTTAAGCTCAAAGAAGAAAAAGGCAAAACAGCCTGTGGTGTTATGTTAATGTGTGTGCATTAATACGACCCTGTACTGGGGTCACAGACAGGTACGCAGGGCAGAGTAGACTAAGAGCGGATAATAACGGACCTGTATGGTGGAGCTAACAGAATGAAGACACTCACAAACAAATACAGAGGACTCACGTGTATACTTGTGGAATAACACGACACAGCCAAGTGTAATATCTGCGACGCAAGTATTTCTAGGGGTGGCAGCAACACTGGAAACTTCAACGCCACACAACACTTGCAGATTAATCATGGAAAGGGAGTATGCCGAGTTCATATGTGCAATGAATGCCAAGAGGAAAAGTTTTGTCGCAGCAGCTAACATAGCTGGAAACTATTCAGAAGCGAGAGAAACTCCCTGCAGACAGTAACAAAGCAAAGCTGAAGAAAACCGAGAAAATAACCACATTTATTGTGCTGGACGACCAGCCTCTTTCTGTTGTTGAAAATGTAGGTTTCCGACGCTTAGCCTCACTTCATGTTGCCAAACCGTCATTTTATCTCCGACACGGCTATCTCAAATAAGTACAATGTTGTGTTTCTTTTTCAAATGTAGCCTAGAGTAAAGACCCTAACCCTATCAAAACAGCAGTCAAAGTGTATATTTTCAGCACTACGTTTGTTTACCAATGATTTGAAAATCTCCACGCATTGTACCGGTAAACAGACGTTTTAGATGCGAGGACAGGAAGCCGTCATGAAATCGCTGTAGTCTTATTAACGTATGTCGTGGAAAATATTATCATGTCATTATAGATCTGTGTTGAGATATCATTTTATCATTTTACAGCTTGACTGGTTCAGTGTGACCAGCTAGTGTAATGTGTGTGTGTCTCTTTAAGAGACTCCAAGGTACCAAGGTTATCATCATCATATCTGATGTATAATGTTACGTCTTGCAAGTGTGTATTAATGTATGTTCTGCCCAGATCTCTTTGTCACTTTGCTTTGACATTCTGATTTCTGTTTAAAGCATTTTTGTTTTTAAATTTAAAATTAGAGGTCTAAACTAGAACATGGTACCTTTCAGAGAGCATTGTTTTGTATATATTACTATGTGGTTGCTCCAGGTATTTTATTGTTTTTTTTCTCTTTCTTCTGAACACTTGGGTTTAAAAGGTACGTTCCGAAAGTAAGGCGAGGATTACATTTGTACCCGAAAGTAAGGCGAGGTGCAAAGTGTACTATGAGTATACTAGAAATATACTTAGTTCAGACAACAGTCCCAAAAGTAAGGCGGGGGCTGGGGTTTTTGGGAATTTCAAAGATCTTTTAAGGCGCTGCTCTGTTTTTTCAGAAGTAGAGACAGCTGTTTTTCTTGTTTGTGACTTTTTCGAGTACCTTATCTGGTCAAAACTGCAGTTATTTTCGAATAGAAATTAGGATAAGGGCGCGCTATGCGCTGCGACTAGAGCTTTTTATTTTGAGTGTTTGGAAGAACGAGGATTAGAGTAATTTGTTTTGTGTATATTACTGTGTGCTTGGTAGACTGGCGATGGTTTTTTCTATAGTTTCTCAATCTTGGTACGTCCCAAAATTATTAGGCGAGGATTAGACTTGTGCCCTATAGATAGGGTGCGGGGGCTACCCATGAGTATAATAAAAGATGTTGAGTTCAAGTCTGCGTCCTGGAGAAGAGGGGTGGGGTTTTTTTGGGCTTCAAAATTATATATATATATATAGCGCTAGTTTCGCTCTGCAGGCTCTGTATTTGAGACATTGCTTTTCACGAAGGAGCAGGAATTGGGACTGTGCTGTGGGATTGTACAATCGCTTTGGAATTAGGGCTGTTAGCAGAGGGAGACAGCTGTGTTAACACTTTAATCGCCATGGGTTAAATTCATAATTTACCATCCCTCGCCAGCTCTATTTGTCTATGGAGAAGTTACCCTTCTTTGCAGGGCTATAACTTTTTAAATTCTATTGCTAAATTGCCATTATTATGGCCCATTCAATGTCCTATATGTATTGTTCAGGGTGTAGCAACGTTAAACTTTTTCATTCACATATTCATACTAAAATATGGTCTAAAGTATAAGTATGTTTTTATCGTTTTCTGCAGCTTTCTCCAGAACTTGATTTATAGCTCCAAATGCATTATATGCATGATGAAATACAGTTTGATAGCGATCTGTGCCAGATAATAAATTTCAACTGGAGGTACTTCTAGAAGTTTCTACGTATCATCTGATGATGACCGGATGGGCGGGGGATCGTTTATAATTCCGTGGGCAGCGTTAGATGATTCATCCAGAGTGGGTCATATGTTCATCAGAGCAGTTAGTAAAGAACACGTTAGAATATAACGCTGGATCTTACCGTATCTTCCTCGCGCCGCTGGCAGATGAGCGTGGAACAGATTTTTTTCTATTATGGGATGTAGAAATGCCCGATCCATTTCCAGGTTGTATAATAGTATATACGTCCAAATCATGTTGTTTTTTCGAGTTATTTGCACCGATCGATGTTCACTGTATCAAGACGGAGTCTCTCTAACGATAGAGAGTGGCCGGACCACATATGGATGAGCACTACCGGTTCAAAGGTTAATATCCGGTTGGCAATCTGCCGATCGGCCACCAGATGGCGCTCTTGAACCGCTAGAGAGTTGAGTGGAGCTTTGCACTGTGTCTCAGGGCTCCGGAAAGGAAATATGATTTCGATGACAGATTTT
>NC_140171.1:96592789-96649132 GCF_963971535.1 Notolepis coatsorum
GGTGGACATGTGTCTTTCTTCCGTCTCCTGTGCCGGTCCAAATGCCCGCCGCTGCCCAAGAAGAGGGGAAGCTGAAACTGCAGATGCTGGATCTACTGCTACAGCTGCTCCACCACCAACACCCAGCTATGGGATGCAGCTAGGACGCTGCCAACAGCTGATTACTGAGAGAGGAAGCTGACCCTATCTGCTCGAGAACTAGGAGGCAGAGGGCCTATCAGCTAATGCTAAGACCATCACTGGTCCAGAGATAAAGATCTAAGAGACAGTTTCCAGCAGGCTTTTGACCGAAAACATCAGCCGAAGACAAAGATCTATGAGACAGTTTCCAGCAGGCCTGTTTCATCAGTGGAACGAACCGAGGACCAGCAGATGGGGGTGTTTTGGGTCGGACGGGAGGAGGAGGAAAGACCACTCAGAGATTCTACAAAATGATTAAGAGGCAAGGCTGAACCGCATTACATTACATTATCTCAAAAATATTAGGTACTGGGCGGCTAGGTGGCGGCGCAAGGCGCTCGCCACCAACGCAGGAGATGCTGGGTTCGAGCCCAGCTCTCGGCGTTGCTACCAGCTTGGCTGGTCGTTCATACTAATACAATTGGCAGTATTAGGGGGTGGGAAGCTGGTGGGTGGGGATCGGACGCTTTGGACAGTGACTCCTACAGGTCGGTTGGTGCGCCTGCGCAGTAGAATCAGGAAACGACGGGGGCGGCGTGTCCCTCCCACGCAGACCCTCGCCGCTGAGAGATCGCGCTGTGCAGGTGAAAAGATGCGACGCTGCCTCCTCGAGTACCGGAGGGGACACGTGATGCAAGGCTTCGTCCACATTGCAGCCGGCTTGTGGGAGGCATGGCCTAACAACGTTCGAGACAGGGGAGGGTAGAATTGGACAATATGAAATTGGGGAAGGGAGAAAAATAGAAAATGGGGAGAAAAAGTTGAAAAAAAAATATATTAGGTACTGAACTTTGTTCAGAATGAAGTTGTTTTTGCAAATTGTATTGAGGTTGTTGGAATGTTTTTTGTTTTGTGTGTGAGATTATGTTTATCATTCTTTGTAAAGTGTTTTTTCATTATTCTCAGAGCTTTGGCTCTCAAAGTCAAGTGTTTCCTGTTTTTGTTTTGTTTTGGTTGTATCTGCTCTGCTCTTAGATGAGCAGCCCTGCAGCTATCTCATAAAGATTTATTAATATTAGTCATTTCAAACTAAATTTGGTTCAACCAGGAAACGTCCATGTACTATTGAGAATCCGGATATACGGTCTAATTGTTAAAGGGGAACTCCAACATTTTGGGAAATTAGCTTATTTAACATCTTCCCTGGAGTTAGACAAGAAGATACATACCTTTTTTGTCTCTGTGCGTGCATTTAGCTTTGGGAATAGACGCTCCGTTAGCATAGCTTAGCTTCATCACTGGAAGTGAGGCAGATCCGTAGCCTTACAGTGCCTTACAGTGTATTGCAAGGTCTGACATTGACCAAACTTGATATGCATGCCCTTGGTGGGCTCTAGGTCAACTCCTGAAAAGGGGGTCAATGTCAGACTTTGCAATCAAAAGTTAGGGGGCTAATAACCCTTGCCATAATTTCAGTGCGCCCCTTAACTTTTGATTGCAAGGTCTGACATTGACCCCCTTTTCAGGAGTTGACCTAGAGCCCACCAAGGTCATGCATATCAAATTTGGTCAATGTCAGACCTTACAATACACTGTAAGGCACTGTAAGGCTACGGATCTGCCTCACTTCCAGTGATGAAGCTAAGCTATGCTAACGGAGCGTCTATTCCCAAAGCTAAATGCACGCACAGAGACAAAAAAGGTATGTATCTTCTTGTCTAACTCCAGGGAAGATGTTAAATAAGCTAATTTCCCAAAATGTTGGAGTTCCCCTTTAAGCAAACCTTGAAATCTTTTTAAAGGTGCAGTAGGTGCTTTTTATTATCTTTTTCTCTTCTCACCCTGACGTTTGTTTTGGGAAAGCTCCGTTCCAAAACAATTCCAAACACTCATAGCAGAGGAAGTTATTGTTATTATTTCGGCAAGGTACTGTTTTTTTTTGTGATTCTATTTTACAGCTGCTCCACCCTTGACCAAAGCAGAGACTGGACACTGTACTCTGAGTCCTTCGACCACCGTCTGATACATTGAACATTTGAGGCACGAACGTCATAACGACGCATCACTCATCATGCCAACGCCCCTACGTCATCTAAGGGGTGATCGACTGTCCGGAGGGTAACGATTATGTGTGGACTAATGTTTCCCTCTAGGGGTTGGTTGATGTAATAAAGATTGTTTTTTTTCTCCCTATTTCTGATAATATTTGTAGTTGTTATGATAAGTGATTATGTAATCTATATTAACAAACAGGGTGGAGTGTCGTGGAAAATATTATCATGTCATTATAGATCTGTGTTGAGATATCATTTTACAGCTTGACTGGTTCAGTGTGACCAGCTAGTGTAATGTGTGTGTCTCTTTAACACTATCAGTGCCTACCTTGTTCACCTTTTTACCCCGTTGAATGCCATCATCCACTTCAATGTTAGCGTTAAAACGCCTAATCTATGTTTTAAATTATGGCTATGTGTCTAATCTGCCCGTCGCTTATCAATGACTTGTTTGCAGTCAACATTGTCGAAACGGATTGTGTTTTTATCGGTTCATTTTCGTTTTGTAGCATTTTGAAAAGCCCTCTTTTTTCAAGGAAAATACAAAGATTCCGTGATAAAAGGCATTTACTGGAATATTCTAGAATACACAAAAACGTTGTAATTTTTCTGCCTATTTATTAATCGTTTTCAAATAAATGCTAGATTATCGATAGTATATGTACTTATGCACACTATAGACGCGGGCTGAAATATCGATTCTCTTATTTCCTCATCAGCGATCACAGCCACACAGCCACACACAGCATAGGGCAAACGCTGATATCTCCGTGAAAACAGGTCTGATTATCCTAAGACTGGTAAAATAGATTCCTTACCTGAGATCAGATGTTATCCAAAAAAATTATTCCAATTCCTGATCGCCATTCCAAATATCGATCACGCTTATTGATTGATTATTGGCTGCTGTAAATATATATTCCACGTTGTTTTCCATCTCGCGATCAGATCCCTCTTGATCAGACAGCTCGCCAGCACAATGGAGCCAGTTGGCTCAACCTCTACAGATCTACAGATCCCAGGTCAGTCTAATCGACTGACCTGCAGTTACACAGGGATAGACGATAAGGGGCGCTTTTTTCCCATCTGAGCTCCTGGAGGGGCTGCTGTACCAACGGGAGACTCGGTTGATGAAATATGAATTCAGATCGCTAATAAAAAAATAAAAGACATTTGTCGTCGTCGGCACTCACCGGGGGGCGTCTATACTTTCTACAACGGAGTTCGGCGATTTGCGAATCTGATTGGCCACTGACGTTTCTGGTCATGTGACATGTGCGCCCAATAGCGTGACGAGCTGTGTCTTTGCCCATTTCCGTGTCGAACAGCCTGCAAAGCACCTGGTGTTCTATCGCCATGCTCTAGTCTAAGACAAACTCTAACCTTAACCAACTTCGAAAGAGTGCCTAAGCTTAACCGTCGGAATCAGGGCAGGCGTTCTATCGCCATGCTCTAAGACAAACTCTAACCTTAACCGACTTCGAACGAGCGCCTAAGCCTAACCAGTGTAGAAACTTGCGGTCCCACGATTGGGCGTACATGTCACATGACCAGAAATGACACTGGCCAATCAGATTCGCAAATCGCCGAACTCCGTTGTAGAAAGTATTCAGGCCACCGGGGGGGGCTGATAAAACGAGTTATGACGTCGCTGGCACTCAAAGTGTTAAGAGACTCCAAGGTACCAAGGTTATCTCCCCAGCCAGCCAAAGCAAGGTTGTGTTATTATTACCGTGACTGGGAACCATTTTTATTTACTTTCATCATCACATCTGATGTATAATGTTACGTCTTGCAAGTGTGTATTAATGTATGTTCTGCCCAGACCTCTTTGTCACTTTGCTGGTCAGATTCAGTGTGTGAACACGTGTTGTCTCTGACTGTAAACTGAACTTTAATTTTGTGGCCACAGATGAAATAAACTATGTTTGCTATTTTTAATAACGACTCAGAATGATTTATACAAACGGCTCATCGTTTTTGACCTTTAACATTTCCCATAACACGTATTAACTAAATAATTTGAACAAAATAAAAAGCAGCAGCACTATTGCATAACTGAGGCCCCGTTTAGACGAGCATTTTGTGAACAGAAACCGCAAAAGTCATCTTGCGGTTTCACTTTTAATTTTACGTTTAGATGAGCGTTTTGGAGTGGAATTCTCCGTGCAGACGACGCTGTAACGACGGAGACCCGCTGTCACACGATTGGCGCATATGTCACATGACGTGCTGTGAAGACCCGCCCTACTCTGCCTCTGATTCGCAGACTGTGGATGGGGAATGTGATTGCACCAAAGCAGAGTCACTCACAGACAGTGGGTCCACTCACGCCGGGACAGATTCTTGTGTATTTAACCCTTTCACTGCCACACGACAGCCGGTTGTGTGATAGTAAAGGGGTAACCTTCTGTCGTGTGGCAGTGAAAGGGTTAAAAGTACTGCCAATGTAGCCTTCAGGTGATCTCCGTTGATATAAGTCAGACATACTTGCTTTGTTTACGTCTCGGCTACTGGCGCATACCTGCTACCTGTGACGTAAGCAGTACGCGCGACCAGAGCCGTGACAAACCTTTCGTCATCGTTTTAACAGATTTATACGGTTTGACAGTTTAGACGAAAGCGCAAAGCTTTTGCGTTTCTAGGAATTCCACCCTGGAAGGTAGTCTCACTTTTTTGCGGTTTCACCCCGTAAAAACGCTGTTTCCGTATAAACGAAAGGCACATCCGTAAAAATATTTTTGCGGATTCACCTGCTAGCGTTTCCGTCTAAACGGGGCCTGAGTCATGTGTGGTATGTATGTGCGCAGCCCCTGTGCCTCAAATAGATCGGCTATCAGCTCTATCTTTAATCTTTCAAAATGTTCATTTGCTATCGCTATTAGCTCTATCTTTAATCTTTCAAAATGTTCAGTTGCTATTGCATGCACTCATCTGTGTTTCACTACACACATGAGTGCATGCTTACCAACTGTCCGTCTGCAACACTACTATCACCAACATCTAAGAAGGGAGATCCCCCCTTGAATGGCCCTTCTAAGGTTTCTCTCCTCCACACTGCCTGTGGAGCTTTTTTCCCTATTGATAGGTTTTAGTGAGTTTTTCTGGGAGTGCTTGCATTCTTTCATTTATTTGCATTTATCTTAAATTTTTTGGACCTTATGGTGTTCTTGTTCTGTTCTTGACTTATTGTTATGTTTTCTTCTTGACTTGTTTAAAGAAGACCTGTACGGCCCATGGGGACATTAACGTGTGTTGTCGGGCCTTATAAATAAATTTGATTTGATTTGATTTATTTCTTCCTTTAGGGGAGTTTTTGATGTTTTATAGATGGCTAGGTTAAACACAGGTTTTTGTTTTTTAAGGGAGTATCAGATGGGTATCGGTATTGGCAGATACTCAAGGCTGTGATATCAGTATCGGACATGAATAAGTGGTATTGTGCCATCCCTAAAAGGAACTGATACAACTGTGTTGTAGTTGTTTAGCATTGATTTCATCCATGCAACTATGTTGGTGGTTATTGTTTATTGACTCTATAGAACTGTGTTGGTGTTTAATTTTTATTCCATACATACAACTCTGTTTACCTTTTATTATTGATTTAAATTGTTAATCCCTGTCCAATGTTACTACCATCACAAAAGTGATGCTACTTAACCCTCCTTCTCGCTCTCATACATTGACAAAACCAATGATGATATGACAAGGACATGAAAATGGACATTTGTGAAATGTTCAAGTTCCTGAAGCATGTAATGTGTATTGCACTTTAACTTTTTTAATGTTTAATGTTTTTAACATTTGTGATATTTGAATGTTCCTGACAAAGCTTATAACCTACCGTGCCAAATGATTGACGGAGCTAGAGCCCCAGGAGTCGGTGTTGTACTTCGGCGCACACCTCACATATCGGCATGTAACTCAAGAACCGCTGAACGGATTGTGTCACCTGAAATGGCTATTGACAGTATTAAAACATATGCACACCCGAGCCGCTAGAGGTCGCCAAAGTGCAGGTGGGAAAATCTTCACATGTGGGCCCTCGCATATTTGAATGAATTGAAGAATATTTTGTTGACCACTTGAAAAGATTGTAATAAAAACATTGTTCAGTTTTCTTTTGTCTGAACTGCATTGTATAACATTTTAAATAGACTTGTAACTACTCTCATCATTTGTAGCGACCATTTGTCATGCGGGGTAACCAATGATTGTCAATAACTGTACTAAATTCAAAATAGAATATCCATCAGTTTTGGCTAAAATATTAATCACTGGTATACTATGCTTAAGTGGATACTATCTGTACACAGTTTTATGGGTTTTAGAGCAAAAATGGGTATTGTAACTGCATTACGAGGGAGACACTCCCATTATAGAATACATGTGTGAAATCATGGTTTACAAAAAATGTAAACACACACAAGCCTGTCTTTCTTAAGCTGTATATTTAATTACTGATACTTGTTAAAATATTAGTAATGTTAAGGAAATATATACATTTTGAGATAAATTACGGTCGCCCCCAAATGACTTTTTAAGGCTGTGTCCTATTAATTCAACTTTAAAAACACTAAAATCTCTTAATTTGGGTTTTTTTTACATTCCAAATGTTTGAACAATGGCCAAATATATCCTTATTTTTTGTATTTTAAAATTGGCCTATTCAAAGGTCTTATCCGTCAATGACCCATTTACACTTCATCCTACTCCTGCTTGTTTGTTTTTTAATCTGTTTATTACTTGTTTTTTATTATTATTTATTTTAAATTTATGTTTGAAATAAATAAACGCATTTATTCAAGATATTGTGTGAGCAAAAGTACAGTTAATTGACTCATACAGTATGTACATCCTCTGACCTGTTTGTAAAACTTCCCTGTGTTGACGGCACGGTGGTGTAGTGGTTAACACTGTCGCCTCACAGCAAGAAGGTCCAGGGTTCGATTCCCGCTTGGGGACCAGGTTTCCATGATGCCAGGTACCCAGGTGGGGTATCTCCCAGGCCTTTCTGTGTGGAGTTTGCATGTTCTCCCCGTGCTCGCAAGGGTTTCCCCCCCGATAAGATAAACCCAATGGAAAAACATGCACAACAACAAGATCGCTAACGCTGTGGCGTCCTTGACGAAGACGGACAGGAGCACTTGGATTGGTCCCCTGGCGCGGCTCACGTTGACGCCTGTCTGCTCCCGGCTGCCCTTGGGGGGGAAGGACGACGGGATGGGTTAATCGCAGATACGAATTGCATGCATGCATCGCATGTGTGCCAATTGATGACCTCGGAGCAGGTCCTAAATTATATTATAAATTATTATTTATTATTAAAACTTCCCTGTGTTGACAAAGCTAAGATACGTCACAGCGCATGCGCACGCAGATCTCACAGCGCGGCCCGCACAGTGCAATACTCCAATTCAGCCATTGGTTGGGTGGCGCTGCTGAGCGGCCCTCACATCGCGCCGTCAGAGCGTGGCCCTGAGAGTGCCGCTCTGCGGCTGTGCAGCTGGATACTATTGTTGGGACACCCGGCCTAGAAACCCAAGAGCCAAAGTATCATATTTTAAATGTCTGCATCCTCAAAACATTATTTGTATAGAAATGCTTCTTCTTTATAATTGTATTATTCTTCCTCATGCTAGTGTTCTTTGTTGTTTTTATGCAGTTTCTGTTTCCCTTTATTGTGTTTTATAGTTCATCTTGGAATTTTAAGATAAGATATTATTTTATTGAACTCCTTGGGGGAATTCAGGCGTCATAGCATAGCAACAGGGGGGGGGGATACCGATATGGGTAGGGTAATAGTAGAAATACATACAGTACATATAGGCAATACAATTAGATCTGAATACAAAAATATGAGGAGATAATAAACAGTGTAAACAATATAATTAACACTGGTTAATAAACAGTGTAAACAAGAGTGCAGATGAGAGTCTGTGTGCCCTATTGGTTATATTATACGTTTCAATAAATATAGGCAAACGTTTGGTGAGTTTTAAAATTAGTTTTAAAATTAGCATGTTGAGCCTCAATTTTAGTATGAAAGGTGCCATACAAATAAATGTATTATTATTATTATTATCTTTATTTGTAGAAGATCATTTAAACTGAAATAGGGAAAAGGAGACGTTTGTTCCCCAACTCATGACTGGCAGGCAGCCAGTTGTGATTCCACTCCATCCTGCACTCAGCCAACAACTCACCAGCCAGTGATGTATTGAGCCTCCCAGGCAGTGTGAGTAGATTGCTTCCAGACAGCCTAAAGAATGCTGCTTAATGAGTGCTTCCTTCCAGGCAGCTAATCATTAGGGACAGTCTGCTAGGCAGCAAACAGACGCTGCACGTCTCCCAGGCAGCCAAAGGATACAGGTAGCTTCAAGGCAGCCTAAACGATTATACTTAATGTCAGATGCCTACCAGGTAGACATTTATATAAAAAGAGCAGTCTACTAGGCAGCCAGATGTCACGTTGAGCCTTTCAGGCAGACGTGTCTTAGTAGACTACTTCAAGGCAGCTTAAAATTTAAATGATAGATCATGTCTGTTGCCTGCCAGGCAGCAAAGCGACAAAGGAGCAGTCTGCAGGGTAGCAGAATTGTAGTACTCGAGTCCAAGCCCTGGACTGATTTTCAGGACTTGTGACATGACTCAGACTTGGACTCGAGCATTGACTGCATTCGGACTCGGAAGCTGCAGACGAGGACTCAGACTTGTTAATTGATAAATACAGTAATTTATTTATAATTATTTTTGTAATAGGCTCTAATCATTTGGCATAAGATATTGATGGCTAGCACATTTGTTTGGCTATTGTGTCACAAACTAAATAAACTCCCTTTGAAATGGTGACTGCTGTGTCATTTATGTTTAATATAGACCTTTTTAATTTGTATATCAGCTCTTTGACTGCCAGAGTGGAGTGGACTCAACCTTGATGACTTGGACTAGGGTAATGGGGACTCAACTCAGGCACTTCTTTGGTGACTCGGACTTGGACTCGAACACTGGGGACTCGAGACTCGACTTGGACGCGAGATTTAGTGACTCAACTACAACACTGGTGGAGACCTACAAATTCCTGGGAGTACATTTACATTTACATTTAGTCATTTAGCTGACGCTTTTATCCAAAGCGACTTACAAGTTCTGTACGACAAGCCATCAGGAAGGGCACAACTCTATCAGCTGAGTAACAATGTTCATCAAAGTGTTGAGTGCTACAGTGTAGGTTAGTTTATTAGGACAAATGCATGACAGTATGGTTAGTTAGGGTTAGGTTTTTTTTTTTTTTTTTTTTAATTCAGATAATGGTTGAAGAAGTGCGTCTTTAGTCGACGGCGAAAGATTGGACGTGTTTCGGCTGTCCTAACTGGGGTGGGTAGTTCATTCCACCATTGTGGGGCAAGGACTGAGAATAGGCGACTTCTCTTTGATGACCCTCCCGGAGCTTGGATAGGAGTAGGTCTGAGGCGGCCAGAAGATGCAGAGCGTAGGGGTCTTGAGGGTGTGTAGTTAGAGACCATTGACCGGAGGTAGGCGGGAGCAGTAAACTTGAACAGTAAACTGGACTGGTCGGACAACACAGAGGCCCTCTAGAGGAGGGAACAGAGCAGGACAACACAGAGGCCCTCTAGACTAGAGGAGGGAACAGAGCAGAACAACACAGAGGCCCTCTTGAGGAGGGGACAGAGCAGGACGCGTCTATATTAATCCCAGACGAAGAGTGCGTTGCGTTTCTGATTGGCCCATGTGACCGCGGCGCGTGGCAGAGCGGAAATAGGCTGCTGCTTCCGCGTCAAGAAAGACAGACAGGCATTCTATTGCCATGCTCTGCGACAAACCCTAACCTTAACCAACTCCGAAATAATGCCTAACCTTAACCCTAACCTTAACTTAACCCTAACCTTAACCAACTCCGAAATAATGCCTAACCTTAACCCTAACCTTAACTTAACCCTAACCAACTCCGAAAGAATGCCTAAACTTAACTGGCGAAAGAATGCACGTTTATAGCGAGAGATGATAAACGTAAAAAAAAAAAAAAAAAATATTGAAGTGATTCGAACTTGTCACCAACCGCACCGCAGGCTCCACAGCAAGGCGGCGAACGAGTTGAGCTAAGCGTCGATGGAAAAACAGCGGGGATTACGGCTGCATAATGCCGCGGCAGAGCAGCTCGCGGAAGCACTTGGCAGCACTCTTCGGCTGGGATTAAAGAATAGGCGAGCAGGACAACACAGATGCCCTCTAGAGGAGGGAACAGAGCAGGACAACACAGAGGCCCTCTTGAGGCGGGAACAGAGCAGGACAACACAGAGGCCCTCTAAAGGAGGGAACAGAGCAGGACAACAGAGGCCCTCTAGAGGAGGGAACAGAGCAGGACAACACAGAGGCCCTCTAAAGGAGGGAACAGAGCAGGACAACAGAGGCCCTCTAGAGGAGGGAACAGAGCAGGACAACACAGAGGCCCTCTAGAGGCGGGAACAGAGCAGGACAACACAGAGGCCCTCTAAAGGAGGGAACAGAGCAGGACAACAGAGGCCCTCTAGAGGAGGGAACAGAGCAGGACAACACAGAGGCCCTCTACAGGAAGGGACAGAGCAGGACAACACAGAGGCCCTCTACAGGAAGGGACAGAGCAGGACAACACAGAGGCCCTCTACAGGAAGGGACAGAGCAGGACAACACAGAGGCCCTCTACAGGAAGGGACAGAGCAGGACAACACAGAGGCCCTCTACAGGAAGGGACAGAGCAGGACAACACAGAGGCCCTCTACAGGAAGGGACAGCGCAGGACAACACAGAGGCTCTCTACAGGAAGGGACAGAGCAGGACAACACCAAGGCCCTCTACAGGAAGGGGCAGAGCAGGACAACACAGAGACCCTCTACAAGTCTACAGGAAGGGACAGAGCAGGACAACACAGAGGACCTCTACAGGAAGGGACAGAGCAGACTGTTCTTCCTGAGGAGACTCAGGTCTTTCAACGTGTGTAAAAGGCTGCTGCAATCATTTTGCAAGTCTGCTGTAGCCAGTGTCCTCTTATTTGCCATGCTGGGGGGGTTAACATCAACTCAAGAGACACTATAACAAACTGAACAAGCTGGTGAGGAAGGCTAGCTCTGTAGTGGGAGTCAAAATGGTCAAACTAGAGGTGGTGGCCAAGAGGAGGACGAGGAAAAAGCTGGACGCTATACGGAAAAAACCCTCCCACCCCCTTACGAGGAGCTAGCCAAGATGAGGAGCACGTTCAGCCATAGACTTGACTTTAAGCTGTTAGACTCGGTATATAAGATAAGATATTCCTTTATTGATCCCCTTGGGGAAATTCAGGCATCATAGCAGCATGGGGGGGGGGGGGGGTACAGGTAGTAAAAACAAGCAGTGTAAACAATATAACAAGTGAATATAATTAACTAACTAACTGAAATATACAGTATTCACATAAGGTGCAGTATGCATAAGGTAGTGTTATTGTCCTTTTGTTTTTAGGTTCCTAGTAGTTGTAGTTGGATGTCTGGCAGCAGTCCCTGCCCACTGTTGTGGAGCCTGATGGCCGCTGGTATGAAGGACTGGCAGAAGCGGTAAGTTGAGTGTTGGGGGGGGTATGAGTCTGTGACTGAATGAGAATGTTCATCGAACTCTTCGTTAGGAATGTAGAGTGTTCATTAGTTCTCTTCCTTTGTCCAATGTTTTTTTTTGGGGGGGACAAGTGGTGAAAAAATTCAAATAGTTAAATAATAAAACAAATATAATGCAATGAAATAAAAATACAATTAAATTAAATAAATAAAATCAAATAAAAGAAAGTGGGCATGCAATATTGACATATTCTGTCCATTTCGTCCAAATCTGGTAGAATTGTTCCAGTTGGATTCTAATTGAATGACATTTTTTCCACATACAGGTGCAGCTCAATAAATTAGAATATTGTGGAAAAGTCTATATATTTAGCTGTATTGATTCAGTCATTTGTGCAAAAGGAGCCCCAACCAAGTACTGAGTGAACATACATAAACATACTTTTCAGAAGGCCGACATTTCTATATAAAAAAGAAAAATACATCTATTTTTTATTGGTGATACAGAATTTTGGGCTTTCATGAGCTGTAAGACATAATCATCAAAATGTAAACAAATAAAGGCTTGAAATATTTCACTTTGTGTGTAATGAATCTATAATCTACGAGAGTTTTGCTTTTTGAATTGAATTACTGAAATAAAATAACTTTTCCACGATATTCTAATTTATCAAGCTGCACCTGTATATCATGAATTACATCTCAAACCCTGCCCTCTTTTCTTGATCCTCCAATCACAACTGTCGCTTACCTCGGACAAAGTTTGTCCGAGGTAAGCGACAGTTGTGATTGGAGGATCAAGAAAAGGGGCAGGGTTCGAGATAGGTCTAACCATCTTCTCGTGATAGCTTTCTTACTTGCTATCAAAAGCATCTTGATCAATTTCTTATCATAGAAATCCCATTTTTCGAAGGAGATGTTCCCTAGGTACAAGGTGTCGAAATCAAAGGGGATGTCAATCTCAAAAATGGCTTCTAGGTTCCTGTGTATCTCTAGCCAGTATGGTGCCAAAGTCTGGCATTCCCAAAATATATGTAAATGATTAGCTTCTATCGATCCACAGGATCTCCAGCAACCCGCCTTTTGCTGGAGGCGTATACATTTAATAAACTTACTAGGGTGCCATCTATTTAGCCTATTATCCTTATGTTCTAGTATGTGTTCGTATATCACAGCCTTTGAAATAAAAATGGCTACCCCCCGTCTATGTCCCTTGGCGTATGAGGAAGAATATACATGTTTATACCCCAGTTTGTTCAGTTTAGCATGTTCGATTTCGGTAAGGTGGGATTCCTGTAGGTATGCTATTTGTATCCTCTCTTTTTTGAATTTTGATAATATCTTCTTCCTTTTTATCGGGTTAGTTAAGTATACCGTTGACGTTAAAGGATACTATTTTTACCTCTTGCATTACAGGTTATGACATGTGATTATCCCCTTATGTATAGGAGCCTACCTCAACGCTAGCATGCCGAAAAAAACTTTACACTGAACCCACAAGAAAAGGAGAAAAAAGTAAATAAAATAGTCAACTTTTGTGACTACCAAGGTAGAGGTCACTTCTGTGACCCTCCACGAGCCTATAAGAGGCTCCAAGAGAAATCCCTCTTCTCGCCGTCGATAGAGGGGGCCCTTGAGGGAAACAGCGTTAGGGAGATCCATAGTCCGTTCATTTCCCTGTTCTTATTTGTATATTATTTAGACTGCTAGGTGTTTCATTTCTTCTCAGTTCTCAGTCATTTCTGAAATGTGAAGTACATACCCGCTTAGCTTAATTATCCTATTATTCCCGATTGCTCCCGATGAGCAGGTTGGCACCTTGCATGGTCGCCTCTGCAGTCGGTGTGTGAATGTGTGAGTGAATAAATAATAAAAGCGATATATAAATGAAGCCATTTACCATTTATCTTAACACACATTTCACCTTTATCAAATATTGCAGCCTTCTGCGATTTGGATATTACACATGGCCATATATTGCAATTCCATTATCATTTTGATGAATTGTTCAGCCCTAAGAAATGTAGCCTCTTGTTTATATGGAGAGGTGGGAGGAGAGTTTGCAGGTTTTACAAAGAGAGGTATTCCAGCATCTCTCATCTTGCATTGCTAGAGCCATCTCCACACTGGTTTATAGCGATGTGTATCATGTACATGTTTTATACACGTTTTCAAAACTGACTTACAACACTGGGAATTAATACGCTTTTTTCTTTGGGAAACGAAGTAGGCTACTCAATGGTACAATTTAAGGTTAAATTTACACTGGACGCAGTTATAATTTCTTTTTTTAATATAAATTTTACACCACCAACACTACACTATAGGTGATGATTCTATATTTATTTACATGTTACTACATGGAACCATTACTACATGGAACCATAAAATGGAACCATAATAAATCCTAGTTTTAAAAAAAGGAAATAAAAAACACTTAAATGCATCTATTTTTTTTATCTTATTTATTACACGCAGTACAAATATATCAATGTATAAAAAAGTATTCAAGTACAAAAAAACAATAAAATCAATAAAAATGATAAACAACAAAGTCAGAAATGATACAAAGTCCTTCATTTGCCAAAACTTAAAAACTTAACCTCTAACTTTTACGTTAGTTCACTTGCATAATATATCAACTTTCTTTTCTTTCAGAAAATACATTTCCGTTAGCTGTTCCGACAAATAATAAAATGCCTTACAAGTATATATATATAAAAAAAAAAATCAAAATAAAAAAAAAGGTCGTAAAGAAACATAGTACCTTTCTGTACAGTGAAAACATTACAAAAACAGGAGCCTTTAGCATAACGAGCCTTCCACGTAATCCTTCTATGATGCAACGTTAAGGTCAGTGCAAGCTTTCGGACCTATGTGTACCGAGGGCTGGAGGTCTGGAGATTCTCTCTCAAAACTCATTTTTGACACTCAAAAAGTAAAAAAAATAATAACTCTTGCGTTTCTTTTTTTGTGTGTAAATTGTTACTGAAATGATGTGACATCATGCCCCCAAACCATCAAGGTTTAGAGTAAGCTCTGGGTAAAAAAAAAACAAATTAAAATATATATTTTTAAATCAAATAAAAGGAAGAGGTGAAAAGGAAGCTCATCGAGTGGAATCCTTCTCTGCCTCGATGTAATGATACCGCATGCTCACGGAACACCACCCAATTTAATGATTCATATACGTTACTCCTATGGTCTAAGAACACGAACAACTCTCTCTGTAATCCAAACAATAGAGTAGCTAAAACTCAGATTTGGGATCATGTCATTAGGTCTGGACGATGTTCCACCGTCAAACTAACCGGTGCTACTTATACTCTCATTATTTCCCCTTAAAACATATTGAATAAATAATATTATATTATTGTTCCCCCCCATATTGTCTCTTTTATAAATAAGAACCGAAAATGTGTTGAAAAAAAGTTAAATAACTTAATTTCACAGCATCTGTGCAGCATTGTTTATTCACTCTGTCCATGGAAACGACGATCAACACCGCCATAAAGGTGTGGTTTCTTTACTCAGAAAAGAAGATGATGATACAAGTTTATTCATTAGGATAAACACCTTGAGATGACCCATCTCGTTTTCCATGGGGTCCTAAGATAGTCCCTTTACTTTTCTGATAATTTTGGTCAGGTCTTGCTCGTAAAAGAGATCCTTGATCTCAAGCATTTTACCTCGTTAAATAAAGGTTAAAAATGTTTCACAAAAAACTCAAATGTTTTGGGTTATTAGTGACACTCTGTATGCACCCAATTGAAAGTTATAACCGCATTTTCTTTCAAAATAATTTGGTTGTGGATTTTGTTAGTAATAAGGCACTTGGGCCAGAGCTGTTTTTACAGGCTGTGACTTACAGGCGTAGAGACAGCTCTGTGTAGGATTCTGGGGTCTGGTTCTCGGTAGAGAGGAGCTCATGTCCATAAATATATATTGGACCTTCCTAGGCCACAGCAATAACATATTTGAATTCTTAATTTGGACGTTGTTCCCTTTAAAATGGAGCTTGTCGCTGTTCAGACCCATGTAGCAATGGTTGATAGTCCATGAGTGTGTGACACACACGTAAGGCTTATTATAGCAACACACACACAGTCCTACAATCTGCAAGCCAGAACCAGGTGAAATAGTATTTGCAAATAATACATAGTAGCATCATAGGAGGAGGAGGAGACTCTGGAGGGATGGGGAGAGGAAAGAGAGACGAGGAGAGGAGGACCACAGGTCTTCAAGACAGTCAAAAAGGGGGAGTTTCTTTGAGAATAAGGTTTTGAGACTGAGGACCATCAGATCAAGTTTTTCAATCACAATTGTACTAAATTAAAGGTGCTATAGATAACATCATTTGGGAGAGTAATCATTTAAAAAGAATAATACATCCACATAGCTTTTAGAAAGGTGTGGAATAAAAGTATTGCTTTTATCGCAAAAAAAAACCTATTCATGAATTTATCATTTAAACATTTTTTGCGGGTCCAAAATGAATGTTGTTGTTTACATGTTGCGTGCATGTATCCTCTCCCTACTTCCCATTTCCCCACGTGGAATGCATCCGATTGGATAGATGACATGCTGGTGCTCTAGTCCAGTGGTTCCCAAAGTCGGGGTCGCGACCCAAAGGTGGGCCGCGAGCAGCCACGGGTGGGCCGCGAGATGATTAAAAAAAAAAAAAAAAAAAAAAATTTATTTTTTATTTTTTTATTTTTTTATTTAAATTTTTTTTGTCAGGCCACTGAACTTAGAAGCAGGCCAGGACAGTGTTTCTAGTTGTATTCTAAAATTCTATTCTATTGTATTCTAAAATGTGACTATATGGTTTTATATTAACTTAATAAATAAACAAAAACGAAAAATCTACTTATTTCAACGAACATTTCAAACTAAATAACAGATTATGCACATAAAACGCTGAAAACAACCGAAGCAACAATAGTATTTGAATGAGGCTATTATTATTATCATTATTATTTTGCAACAAGTTAGCCCTCTCATAAATAGCACATATAAATGAATAACTAACTTGAACTAACTTAATAGGATTGAAGTGATATTTGGCTTAAAAAATCGATCGCCTGGCAAAAAAAAAAAAAAAAAAAGCCAGACGATGTGCATTGGGCCGCGGCTCTCTGACGCCTTATTTTCTGGGCCCCGGCCTGAAAAGTTTGGGAACCCCTGCTCTAGTCTAGTGTGACATGCGATGAATGTTATCCATAGCACCATCTAGTGGCTGAATGTTATCTATAGCACCATCTAGTGGATGAATGTTATCTATAAAACCTTTAACTTTCAAATAGTCTCAGCACTGACCGGAATTATTTGCAAACTACTATTTGAAGCGGGACTGGTGCATCCTTTATAGGTACTCTGAACACATCAATACACACAAACTCTCTCGCTCTCATGTAGACACTTTCATCATGACATCTGCATCGTTAGATACAGACTTTCTAATCTCTCACATATACGCACACACACATACCTGTATACACACACACACACACACACACGCGTATATACACACACACGACGATTTTCTTATTTCTACTATCACGCATCGAGCATCGCATCCTCATCAGACTTTGCTCTCGGAGGGAAGTTCGCTGAGAATGGCAGTGACATCACTGAAACAGGGCCGGTCCTTGGGGCTGGGCGCCCAGCAGCGCGTCATGAGCTTGTAGACCCTGGAAGGGCAGCCCTGGGGCAGGAGCAGCTTCAGCCCGCCCTCCTTCAGCTCTGGAGAAGACATGGCAAGGGGAGGGGTGGGAGGATTGAGAGAGGTGGGAGGAGTGAGAAAGGTGGGAGGAGTGTCATTTAAGTGCCTGTGAAGAGAGACACTTCTTTTGCATTTTGTGACCTCATACTGTGCGTCTGCCTGGATGTTCAATATGGGGACTTCTTTGTATATATATATATATATATATATATATATATATATATATATAGCTACTTCCCATTTTCTCACATGGAATGCACATGATTGGATAAATTAGATGCTGGTGGTCTAGTGCGACATCTAGTGGCATTTCGAATGTAGAATGTTATCTATAGCGCATTTAACTTCCCATGGACAATTTCCAGAAGATTTCTGGGAAATTACCAAATGTTTAGGACCTTTGCAAAAGAAAATAACTTGAAAAAAGTGCTGTTTATGTGGACTGAAAGAATTTAGACTCCCTGGTTTGTTGGATATCTTAACAATGTGCCCATTCCTTTACGGATCTCACAGAAACAGGGTTTTGCCTGTCGGTATGGCTCTGGTAGTCTGGAATGTTATCTAGGCACTGGGGGGGAAATGACATCGGCACTCCTTTCCATTTGGCCAGGGCTGCTACCTGGATAAAGCCCTCAGATTAACAAGCCTCGACAGGCAGTTCAGAAGTAGGCTACAGGTATTTCCCTTTGTGATGTCATACCCAGGACACAAGCAATCAATTAAGATAAGAGATAAGATATTCCTTTACTGATCCGGACAATTATCCTCTGGACAATTAGCTGTAATGGATCAATAAGAGGCCTTGCACGGAATGTTCATGTAGTTCTCCTTTTACCATTGGTCACCACTTTTGAGAGAAAATGTAAATTCCTGTACAGTGGTAGAGTAGGTAAAACACCGGAAAAGCATGATATTACTGTTCAGTTGCTGTAGTCCAGTGCTTGGGAGCGTTCAAACCGCCATCCACTGATGTCTAAAGGTTCATGTTAAAGTGGTATGTGGTCCAGTTATGCTGTTCTGATTAAAGGTTCCGTTAAAGTGGTATATGGTCCAGTTATGCTGTTCTGTTAAAGTGGTATATGGTCCAGTTATGCTGCTCTGATTATGTCCTCTTGAAGTTGACATGCTTCAAATGTGCTGCACTTGAATGCACAGACTGGAGTGTATTCCGTGATAACACAGCCAATATTAACGAATACACTGAAACGGTGCTTGACTTTGTCTGTACTCTGGTAGAAGAAACAATCCCCTCTACCACAATTAGAATCTACTCAAATCAAAAGCCCTGGGTAGATAAATCCGTCCGTGAGGCTCTGAAAGTGCGCACCTCAGCCTACAACACCGGGCTGGTGACAGGCAACATGGAAGAACACAAGACGGCAAGATA
Source organism: Notolepis coatsorum (assembly GCF_963971535.1). Lineage (NCBI taxonomy): Eukaryota > Metazoa > Chordata > Actinopteri > Aulopiformes > Paralepididae > Notolepis > Notolepis coatsorum. Next base: position 96,611,660 of record NC_140171.1, read on the forward strand.
CAACGTCAGGAGAGCAGTAATAGAGGCAAAACGGCGTTACAGGGATAAAGAACAGGCTGACTCTAGAGGTATGTGGCAGGGCCTCAGAACAATGACAGATTACAAAGGCACCTCCCTCAAACTGAACAGTGACATCTCCTTAGCAAATGATCTCAATACCTTCTATGCGAGGTTTGAGGCTGTGAATAACAACACCAGCCTACAAGCCACGGCAATGGGGGGGGGAGGTCTGCTGATGGAGACTCAGTGTTCAAGGTAAGAGAACATGAGGTGAGGCGGACCTTTAAAAAAAGTGAATATCAGGAAGGCAGCAGGACCGGACAGCATCCCCGGCCGCGTCCTAAATGTCTGTGCCGACCAACTGGCCCCGGTAATCACTGATATCTTTAACCTGTCCTTAGAACAGGCTGTCATCCCCACCTGTCTGAAGAAGTCCACCATCATCCCTGTACCCAAAAAATCTACGCCCGCTTGCCGCCCTGTAGCCCTCACCTCCATAGCCATGAAGTGCTTTGAGAAGCTAGTGAAGGGCTACATCTGTTCCTCCCTCCCCATCAACCTGGACCCCCTGCAATTTGCATACCGCCCTAACAGATCCACGGAGGATGCCATAGCTCATGTGCTGCACACAGCAGCATCACACCTGGACAAGAGGCAGGGGAACTATGTGAGAATGCTGTTCATCGACTATAGCTCAGCATTCAATACCATAGTCCCCTCCAAACTCATAGCCAAGCTCAGGGACCTGGGCTTGAACTATGACCTCTGCCAGTGGGTCTTGGACTTCCTGACGGGCAGACCCCAGGTGGTAAGAGCAGGCAACTGCACCTCCTCATCCATCACGCTCAACATAGGGGCCCCCCAGGGCTGTGTTCTGAGCCCCCTCCTCTACTCCCTGTACACACATGACTGCGTGGCACAGCGGAACAACAACACAATCATCAAATTTGCTGATGACACAGTAGTGGTGGGCCTGATCTCTGCCAACGACGAGAGGGCCTACCTGGAAGAGGTAGAGAATCTGTCACAGTGGTGTCAGGAGAACTGCCTCTCCCTGAACGTCAGCAAAACAAGAGAGATGATTGTGGACTTCAGGAGGTCGGGGTCAAGGACTACATCCCCCTCAGCATCGACGGGGCACCGGTTGAGAGAGTGAACAGTTTCAAGTACCTCGGAGCCCACATATCCGAGGACTTGACATGGACCACACACATTGACAGTGTTGTGAAGAAGGCACAACAACGCTTCTACTTCCTCAGGCGCCTAAGGAAGTTCCAAGTCAGTCAGAAGATCCTTAGGAACTTCTACTCATGTACAATAGAGAGCATCCTGACTGGCAACATCACCTCCTGGTTTGGGAATAGCACTGCACAAGACCGTAGCAGACTACAAAGAGTGACACGTTCAGCCGAACGCACAATTGGAGGGGGGTGTTGTGGAAAATGTGTATATGGAGTGAACTAGTTTAATATAGGTCAACTAGCAGTACTGAAAGACGGTCCGGCTGATGTTCTTAAAACAACTTTGAGATAGACAGATAGACATTTCAGTACATCACATCGTGTGCTTTTAATCTTGTACATCACATCTTGTCCTTTTAATCTTGTAACATCTTGTTCTCTCTTTCACACACACACATATACACACACACATCTCACTCAATCATACACACACACTCATTTTAATCTTGACTCTCTCTTTCACACACACACATATACACACACACATCTCACTCAATCATACACACACACTCATTTTAATCTTGACTCTCTCTTTCACACACACACATATACACACACACATCTCACTCAATCGCATCTCTCTTCGATGTTAAATCTATGTTCTTCTTAATGTCTTTATCTCTCTTCGATGTTAAATCTACGTGTCATCTTAATGTACGTCATGTCATATCTGATATAATATGTCACGTCATCATATCTGTCATGTGGGGGCAGGGCTGAGAAGGGGTTTATCTGACAAGCACAGGGGTTGAGGAGTGAGAGTGTTTTTTGTTCAAGCCGTGGTGACTGTCTGCTCGATCCATAGCTCTGCTGTTAAAACTTTCTTTCATTAAACAAATTGCCTGTTGAAATTGGAACTATCGTCTCCTGCTGTGTTAACAACCATCAGCCACAACAGGGGCTTCCCACCCTCCAGAACATTTACAACAAGCGGTGCAGGGGGAAGGCTAAGAGAATCATCAAGGACTCCAGCCACCCGAACAACTGCCTCTTTGAACTGCTGCGGTCAGGCAAGCGATACCGGAGTCTTAAAGGTGCTATGCATTATAAATGTCATTTTTCAGTCTCTAGCATTGTATTATAGTAATAGGAGTTCGTATCAATGTGTTTTTGGGCCTAAATACTATATTGGCGAATTCCTCAGCTACAGCCCATCCCCTCTTTGCCTCTAGTAAATCAGGTCATGTTGATTTGACGACCTGGTGCACGTCACAGGGCGCTGTTTATAGCGCACGGTGATGTGATTGGCTCTGTGGTTTTAGTAATGCCCGCCTCCATTCTTGCTACCTGCAGGGTGGAAGGTTTGTCCAGAAGATCACTAATCAGCTGAAGCCTGATGCGGTTCCCTCGGTCTTCGACAGACAGACCGGCGTTAGCTCTCGGGACTCGGGAGCGATCGCTAGCTACTTAGCACCAGCCGGGGCCGGCGTTAGCAACCGGGAGCGTCGTTGAGCATTCAGCCTGCTGGCTACCTAGATCCACTTCAACCAGAGCATTCAGCCTGCTGGCTACACAGCTTGTCGGTGTGCTAATAGCCTCTGCAAGCTAACGGTAGCTGGCTACACAGCTTGTCGGTGTGCTGGAGCCTCTGCAAGCTAACGTTAGCTGGCTACACAGCTTGTCGGTGTGCTGGAGCCTCTGCAAGCTAACGGTAGCTGGCTCCAGGCTATTAGCACATCGACAAGCTGCTGGAGCTCCCGACGCTCGGCTGGTTGAAGTGGATCTAGGTAGCCAGCAGGCTGAATGCTCCGCGACGCTCCCGGTTGCTATCATGTGCAGGTCCTCTTCTCAGACCTGTGTGGCAAAGCACTGCACACGCATCATGCAAGCTACACATCGCTGCATGTTGATCAATGGTGGCCCACTCGGTGCATCACAGTGGGCTACTATTGTGCTAACAACAACCGCGGTGTCCGGCTTGTCGGCCGGCATGAGTGCTCGATTTGGGGTGGTTCTCTCCTCCTTGTGTGCCCCCGTTCTCGCGGGTGTCCTGCCGGGGAGCTTGTGGACGCGACAACAGCGGCGGCCGTAGCGTTAGTTAGCTCATAGCTATTGTGTACCACTAGCGTTACGGCGGGCTCGAGCACCCTACGGCTGCCGCCGTTGTCGCGTCCATGGGCTCCCCGGCAGGGTACCCGTGGGGACGGGGGTGTACAGAGAGGAGAGAACCATTTTGTGTCGGGCGTGCATGCCGGCCAGCGAGCCGGACGTCGGGATATGTTGTTAGCACAATAGCTACCAAGCTAAGCTATGTTAGCTTCTAACGGTGTATACACAATATGTACAATGACACAATGATTTACATTATTACAAATATGGTAACGTGGTTGTGGCTTTTACAAATAGTGGTAACATATATATAGATAGACAGTACTGCTACATCTCTATATTTATGACATACCATATTTGTATTGCTACAGTACTGCTATGATGGAGACCAGAGAAAGACTTTCGTCTTGTTTACATCAGGGTCCCCCAATTTCAATTCATGGTAACATATTATATATATATAGATAGACAGTACTGCTACATCTCTATATTTATGACATACCATATTTGTATGTAACCTGAAACCTAATCTCTGACGGGGAGATGGGCGGAGCTATTTGGTGGGTGGCTGTCACTCAAAGTCTGGGTGGAGCCAAGCCAATAATAGCCTGCTTTCATGAGGCTGAAAAATGCTGGTTTTGAGTACAAGATTAGAAATATAAAACAATGATTATTTTTGGAATAAAAATTACAGATGTGTTACATAGACTCACAGGAAGTGTGTAAAGTTGCCCAAATAGTGCTAGGAATAGCAGTGCATAACCCCTTTAAGGCGAGCACAGAAAGACTCAGAAGAAGCTTCTATCCCCAGGCCATCAGGCTGCTCAACGAACAATAAACACTATGCAACAACCATCAAATGCACACAGCACACACACCCACACTTAAACAAACAACACACTGCAGCACCCACTCTCCACACTTTAGATCACCTAAACACACTTTACACTTTATATTTATTGGTAAAGGATTTGCACTACAACTCGTACACCTTACTGTAAATTGTACCTAAATTGTACCTCATCCCATTTCTGCTCTGCACTATATAGTATTGTATATTAGTACATTGCATAGTATATTGTATATTGTATGGTAACTCAGTTACTTCTATTCTGCATCGAACATTGTACATATGCCTATACTGAACACTGTGACCTCTATTTTTACTTCTATTTTACATGCTATACTATTTTATTTCATACTTATCTTGTCTAGCACAGTCTCTGGAGCGTAACAGTAAGAAGCATTTTGTATAAAAATATTCTGTACTTCTGTATGACAACTATTAAAGAAACTTGAAAGTATATAATCTTCATAAACATTTCCCATGTTTTCTATGCTAAATCTATTTCTTCAAAGTAACTAGTAACCGATGGGTTCAGATACATTTTGTGGAGTAAAAGTATAAAGTTCCCTAAAATGAAAACGCTCATGTAAAAGTAGCTTGAAATTGTACTTAAGTACAGTAATTGAGTAAAAGTTACTTTTCACCACTGAACATGCTCTCTCTCTCTCTCTCTCTCTCTGTTCATACCCCGGTGGCCTGGCGTGTGTGTCAAGCTTTTACCTTCCAGGACCTTCTCGTCGTCCAGCTCCGCGTGGGGCAGCTCTCCCAGGCTAAACACCTCCCACATCAGCACGCCGAAGGACCACACATCCGTTTTAGTGGAGTAGTCGTCCTCGAACACGGCCTCGCTGGGCAGCCAGCGCAGCGGGATCCAGGCCTGTCGATACTGGTGGTACTCACTGGGAGGAGGAGGAGGAAGAGGGAAGGAAAGCAGACGGAGGATTGATTGATTGAAGTTTGTTTCAAATATGCAACAACAACAAACAAACAACAAGTACAGATATAGCCTTAAGCTGTTCAAATAATATAAATGTATAAAAGAATTACAAAAAACCCCACAAAAGTCTAACTAATTTTTATTTATTTTTTTATCTTTTTCCCCCTCCTTTTTCCCCCGATTTTCTCCCATCCCAATGTTAGTCGTTATGCCAATGCGTGTGGAAGGATCACACTATCCCACTTAGATACTATCCGCGCTTAGCAGGCGCCCCGACCGAACTGTAGGAGTCGCTGTTTACAACGACCCGGACCCACCCCGCCAGCTTATCCCACCCTCTAATACTGCCAATTGTATTAGTGTGAACGGCCAGCCAAGCTGGTGACAACCCCAGAGCTGTGAGCTGGATTCGAACAGGCGAATCCAGCGTCTCCGGGGTTGGTGACGAACGCAATCTCCGCTACGCCACCTGACCGCACCTAACAATTTTTTTTAAAGAAGTGGGAAGAAGTTATACACTTATTTAATCCCACCCCTTTTTACTCAAATCATACTTTACTCATTTATAACTACCTGCTCCCTTACGGTCAGACTTATAATGAAATAAATTAACTTAGTTAACAAAACATTTTTGATTAATTTCGTATTATTATTTGCCAAAACTGTATGACAGCAACAAAATCATCAGTGTGAGGTCATCAATGAGGTAGGCTAAATATAATAGAGGCGTAAAAGTACTTTGACATTTTACAGAAACTTAGAAATGTGTAGTTCCAATCACAGGCAGAGCAGTCTGCTTTCATTGCTATACAAATTGTATTGTATTTGTAACATTTGAAAACGCCACACTGTAAACTACAAACGAAGCTGTCTTTTCACTGTAGTGTGGTAACCTAGCCACTAGGTGGAGACACATACAGTATATTGTCAGTCCCTATGGTGTAGTCAGAAATATACCCTGTTATTTTAACTAAAATATGATAATAATTAGTGGTGCATCCCTAGTTGGACCCTCCAGGATTTCAACCCTAGTCAGACCCTCCAGGATTTCAACCATAGCATTGAACTCCTGGGGTCTGCCTAGCTTTGAACTCCTGGTGGGTCTGCCTAGCATTGAACTCCTGGGGTCTGCCTAGCTTTGAACTCCTGGTGGGTCTGCCTAGCTTTGAACTCCTGGTGGGTCTGCCTAGCATTGAACTCATGGGGTCTGCCTAGCTTTGAACTCCTGGTGGATCTGCCTAGCATTGAACTCATGGGGTCTGCCTAGCTTTGAACTCCTGGTGGGTCTGCCTAGCATTGAACTCCTGGTGGGTCTGCCTAGCTTTGAACTCCTGGTGGGTCTGCCTAGCTTTGAACTCCTGGTGGGTCTGCCTAGCATTGAACTCATGGGGTCTGCCTAGCTTTGAACTCCTGGTGGGTCTGCCTAGCATTGAACTCATGGGGTCTGCCTAGCTTTGAACTCCTGGTGGGTCTGCCTAGCATTGAACTCCTGGGGTCTGCCTAGCTTTGAACTCCTGGTGGGTCTGCTTAGCATTGAACTCCTGGCTGGTCTGCCTAGCATTTAACTCCTGGTTGGTCTGCCTAGCACTAAGTGGTCACTTACTTGTTGTAGACGTCTTTGCTGAGGCCGAGCGCCGACACCTTCACCTGTTTCTTGGTGCTGATCAGACAGTTGCGGGTGGCCAGGTCTTTGTGAACAAAGCGCTGATTGGACAGATGCTCCATTGCCTTGGCAACCTGAAGACACACCCCCACCTGAAGGGAGGGGGGAGATAGAGGAGAGAGTTACTTGTGGTCATGCTTGAGAGCATATTAAGCCACGTCTATCAAGCTAAATACTAGAATTTGCACGTAGAAGCTTTTCAAATATACACAAATTTCCACTTAAATGAGATTATAATGAGTGAGTCCTTGGAAACAGTTGACTTTATATTGTGTACCGGTATTAGGGATGGGTACCGAATTCTGTACTTTTGAGGTACCGAACCGAAACACGTCGGTACTACCGAGTATCGATTCAAGTGAGATACAGAAAAAGAATTTAACTTTTTTTCTTTTTTTTTCTTTTTTACCTTTTTTCTTTTCATGTCAACGTTCACACGCACAATATATGCTTACCTAGGATTTGACTTGATTCAACAACAAAGCAGTCGGAGCAATGGCAAGCCGAAAACGGTCGAAATTGTCGTTATTTGAAGTTTGGATTTTTTTTATTTTTACGACTGAGGTAGGTAAATTAAATTTCCCGAGACTAAAGTACAGAAAAAAGGTACCGTTGGGTACCCGTATCGATTCACAGGTACCGGTACCGTATCGGTTCAAATGTGAAAGGTACCCATCCCTAACCGGTATGTATACTTTATAGCTTAAATACTGTACTGGTATATAAAGTGAATTGACTTTTGTCAATTTAAAAGAGAATTTAGGTGCTGAGGTTGTAACGTGTCTGGCTGTGTGACGTCAACTTGAGGCTTCCCACCCTCCAGAACATTTACAACAAGCGGTGCAAGGGGAAGGCTAAGAGAATTATTAAGGACTCGAGCCACCCGAACAACTGCCTCTTTGAACTGCTGCGGTCAGGCAAGCGATACCGGAGTCTTAAGGCGAGCACAGAAAGACTCAGAAGAAGCTTCTATCCCCAGGCCATCAGGCTGCTAAACGAACAATAAACACTATGCAACAACCATCAAATGCACACCGCACACACACCCACACGCACACACTCACTCAAACAAACAACACACTGCAGCACCCACTCTCCACACTTTAGATCACACAAACACACTTTATATTTATTGATAAAGGATTTGCACTACAACTCGTACACCTACTGTGAATTGTACCTAAATTGCACCTCGTCCCATTTCTGCCTTGCACTATATAGTATTGTATATTAGTACACTGCACAGTATTGTATATTGTATGGTAACTACGTCTATTCTGCATCGAACATTGTACATATGTCTAAACTGAACACTGTGACCTCATTTTTTTACTTCTAATTTTACTATGTTATTTTATTTCATACTTATCTTGTCTTGCACAGTCTCTGGAGCGTAACAGTAAGAAGCATTTTGTATAAAAGTATTCTGTACTTCTGTATGACAAATATTAAAGAAACTTGAACTTGAAACTACCGGTACTAAACAGAGACGAAAGTTTGACGTTAAGTTTAAAGAGGAAGTTTTGAGGTATGCGGCGGAGCATTCGGAAGAGAAAGCCGCAAAGCACTTTAACATTGATTCCAGACAAATCCGATATTGGAAAAAACAAAGGAATGAGCTGAAAGCAGTTGACGGTAAAAGAGCATAACTGGAGGAGGGAGAAAAAAAGTGAGAGAGGAGATGGAGACACTACTTTCCGAGTCGATTTATGCATTGCGCGACAAACACAACCGCGTGTCGCGCAAAATGATACAAAGAAAAGCAATGGAAATCTAGCCAACAGTGAGTGATGGAGGCAAGGCGTTTGTGGCCAGTAAAGGTTGGCTAGAGAAAATGTTTTTATTTTATTATTTGCAGCTGAACTTGACTGTTATTAGCCTAACTGTATATAGGCCTATATACAGTTATTTGAATGGGCAATAAATAGGATGGACCACAGTATTGTGGTAGTCTACCTCAGTTGAAGTTATATTTAAAGTTAAATTGACACTGTTGCACTGTGTTGATGTTTTTATGGTATTTACCATAGGCAATATATTTTGTTATTGTTGTTATATGCTGGCTGTGCAGTAAATACCATATAAATGGTATGGTGTTAATGTTTACCAAGAGAGTAAGACTACCTCAGAATTGTTTATACCAGTATTGTGATTGCACTATTTTACTCAGGTAAAGTTACTTGATTTCACTTTGAAAACGTTTAAATGACCAGTGACCACCTGTAATTGCACTGTTTACTATTGCATACAGTACTTGGTTTCAATAAATTAACCCAGTACATTTTACTGGGTTCAAACTGACACAAAATGTTGATTTATTCATTATGATCCATTTGAAAATTTGAAATATAGGCCTCTCTCTTATACATGCCTCCTTTCAATAAAAGCCTGGTACCCGCTACAGTTGAAACAAATACAAGCCTGGGTCACTATTAGAGGAATTACGGTATATTAAAACAACTACTAGCCACATCGTTACTAGAGAAACTACTATAACAAGTTGGCGCTTGACGGTGCTGTCGGACGTCAGGTGGAACAGGAAGTGAAGAAGCCACTTGTATCAAATTAAACCTGTAGCTACATTAGGTACAAACAATGGAGCGCCACTTAGTGACCAAACATGGCACTGCAACTAAATAATACAGAAATACAATAGGCACATTTGTGACTGTTACAAGGTGATGGGACTTGGGTTGTGTGTTCTTACCTTCTCCTTGGTGCCGAGACTTGGGTTGTGTGTTCTTTACCTTCTGCTTGGTGCTCAGGTGATGGGACTTGGGTTGTGTGTTCTTACCTTCTGCTTGGTGCCGAGACTTGGGTTGTGTGTTCTTTACCTTCTGCTTGGTGCTCAGGTGATGGGACTTGGGTTGTGTGTTCTTTACCTTCTGCTTGGTGCTCAGGTGACTTGGGTTGTGTGTTCTTTACCTTCTGCTTGGTGCTGAGGTGACTTGGGTTGTGTGTTCTTTACCTTCTGCTTGGTGCTGAGGTGACTTGGGTTGTGTGTTCTTTACCTTCTGCTTGGTGCTGAGGTGACTTGGGTTGTGCGTTCTTACCTTCTGCTTGGTGCTCAGGTGATGGGACTTGGGTTGCGTGTTCTTTACCTTCTGCTTGGTGCTCAGGTGATGGGACTTGGGTTGTGTGTTCTTACCTTCTGCTTGGTGCTGAGGTGACTTGGGTTGTGTGTTCTTACCTTCTGCTTGGTGCTCAGGTGACTTGGGTTGTGTGTGCTTACCTTCTGCTTGGTGCTGAGGTGACTTGGGTTGTGCGTTCTTAGCTTCTGCTTGGTGCTCAGGTGATGGGACTTGGGTTGTGTGTTCTTACCTTCTGCTTGGTGCTCAGGTGATGGGACTTGGGTTTGTCCTCCTTGCTCTTAGACATCTTAAGGTACTGCTTCAAGTCGCCCTGGGAAAAAAGTACGTCATAGAATCTGTGATACAGGCTTTGAGAATTATGCACCAAAGCTATGGAACACCCTATCTATGGACATTAGAGCAGCTAGATCACAAAATATTTTCAAAAGTAAGCTAAAACGTACCTCTTCACCGTAGCCTTTTAATATGCACTGCAACTTAGACTCATTACATCCAGACAATGAGTATTGTACTATAAATATATATATGCATTATTGTGATGTATAATATAACGATAGGGCATACAGACCCTAATCTGCACCTTGATTACACTTGATTCTACTGTACTATAATTGTATTGCCTGTATTATGTCTTATACTATTACCCTGCCCATACCTGTACCTGCCCTCCCCCATCCCCATGCTGCTATGATGCCTGCATTTCCACAAGGGGATCAATAAAGGATATCTTACCTCATCTTAAACACATCCAGCGCCAAAAACACTGTCCAGCGTTATTGGCCGCCATGCGTTGACCGCCAGGATCGCTGTACAGCGTTTTTTTAGATCAATATTATTTTTTTTAACCATTGCATTCATAATTCATATACCCACCCCCGGTCCTGCAACTGGACCTTAGATGTGACTGCAACGACTGCTCAATACCGCTGCCTGGTGGATGGTCGGGTGAGTTACACTCCCAAACAGGATGGGCCATCAGTGCATCGATGAAAACCATCCGGCAGTCACATCTCGTTACGGGACTCCCGACAGACACTATGTACATAATGGATCGCTTTCTAAACTTAATAATCGATATGATTTCGGCGTTTATTGCGCCATACAAACCGGAAATGGACCTAGGCGATCGGCGTCGTATAATTGGGATCTTTCACCGCCAGTCTCATTGGCCCACGGTAAGAGGAATATAACGTTATTTTCAACCCGATTGTGCATTTCCTTGTTTGCAAACCATCTGATCAATATATCCACCCAACCTACATAAAGCAGTAACTGATGATCGGGGAATTATAAACGATGTAGCATCTATGGGGGGGAAACGGCAATCGATAATCTATATAATGTGTTTGGGCCTATAACTAACGTTTTTGGAATTACAGCAGAAAAGATTAAAAACATACTTATATTCTAGAAGGTATTAACACAACAATGTATGAATGAAAAAGTATAACGTTCCCACATCCTGAACGATAGATAATCGATGTTGAATGGGCCATAGTAATGTCAATATAGCAATAACATTAAAAAAGTTATAGCCCTGCAAAGAAGGTAAACATCTCCATAGGCTTACAGCACTGGCAGAGAGGGGCATAACCCCCGGCGGGCAATGTGTTAAATGAGAGCTATTTTATTGCACTGCTTGTATTCTGTCTATTTTATACTCATTTTATGTCTGCACTTTTATTTGTTAAATTATCTGTTCATTTTATGCCTGTCTATATTTATGTAAATGTTATTATCATTTTATGCCTATGTCTATTTTATGTAGAACTGCTGTGGAGCACTTCCTGTATGAAAGGTGCTATATAAATAAAGTGTATGATTAGTAGTGTTATAATCAAAGCACCTCTCACGGAAACCCGTTACCCCTCAACTTCATATAGTCCGATTGTTGTTTATTTGTACAACTATCGATCTGTAGAGGTTTCCATAGTTTCATGCCACATACTGATCGCACAGCAGGTCAGTTCATGTTCAGTTCATGTTCAGCCCAACGCCAGCCTTCTCACTTTCACACATCAGGAAGAAAGCAGGACGAAAGCAGGAACACATGCTGTGTTTACATCACGTGGGAAAGATGGTGGCTCCAACATTTTAGTTGTTCATTTAAATGATTGTGTTATTTCCCCCTCTTATGTTCACTGAGTTCAACACAAGTCCTGAGTCGAGCACTGATGACTTGGCCTTGGACTAGAGCATTGACTGCATTCGAACTCAGAAGGTGCAGACAAGGACTCAGACTTGTTAATTAATTAATTATTTATTTATTTATTTTGTAATAGCCCCCAATCATTTGGCATAAGACATTGATGGCTAGTGCATTTGTTTGGCTATTGTGTCACAAAGTAAATAAACTCCCATTGAAACGGTGACCGCTGTGCCATTTATGTTTAATGTAGACCTTTTTTTATTTGTATGTCAGCTATTTGACTGCCAGAGGGGAGTGGACTCAACCTTGATGAATTGGACTCGGACTAGGGTAATGGGGACTCGACTCAAACTCTTCTTTGGTGACTCAGACTTGTACTCTGACTCGAACACTGGGGACTCGAGACTCGACCTCAAGATTGAGTGACTCGACTACAACTCTGATACAATGTACAGGTGATGCCGTCAATCCAATACAACGGAGCTGAATAACGATTATGTCATGGTACTAAAAAACGCTAAAATAGTGCATTTGAAAAACTCACCAGCGACGTCTCTCTCTCCAGAAATCATGACACGGTTACTCACAATAATCAACAGAGCTCGTTGTGAACAGTTTCATTGAGAACTATTTTCTATTCGAGTAAGCCTGCCATAATAGCTCTCAATGAAACCACATCGGCCCCCGACAGTCCTTGGTGCCAGTAGCCATCAGGCTCCACAACCGTGGGCACGGACTGCTGCCAATTGCTGGAGAGCTAACAGCTGGTGAGCTTGAGAACTGTTAGGACTATCTGACTCTTAATAATAAACACTGCACGGACTCTGGTGCAGTGCGTTACTACGGTTTGTGGACGGACCATGTATACCATCTTCACTATTACCACTGTCCGATTGAATCCCATCACTCACTACTGTTCACCAGTACTACTGTTAACACTATCATTATTACTATTCGCACCCCGAGGGGATTAACAAAGGAACAAGTGACTTGACTTGAAGTCACACCAAAACTATCTGGATGGATAGATAGCAGAGAGGAAATATATGTTTTTCTGTATCCAAGATAAGATAATGTAACGTGGGCCTGCGAATGACGAGTCACAACAGGAGTGCTCCATTTAGTTAATAATAAAAAAAATTCTTATGTACCATAGATACTATTGCTACCTTGTATATATATTAAGGCTGTCAAAGTTAACACGTTAACGCACAATTATTTTCACGCCACTATTTCTTTTAACGCAAGATTAACGCAAAAAAAAATATATAGGTATATACGGTATATAGAAAGAGAGCTGGGAGAGTGTGTGTGAGAGAGAGAGGGAGGCGGGGGGTGTGAGTCCTCAGCCCTTGTGTGGGTGAATGTAACAAGTTCCTAACGTTTTCTTTCCCCCATTATTTCATGCACACAGTTTGTTAAATTATTATTTTCTTTTAAGTTATTTTGTGCATCACTCTGTTTTGAATTTGATGCAAATTTGCAATGCATGAGGGACATCCTTTTGTGTTAAATGGCTGCATAAAGCAAGCATTTCTTGACTCTCATGTTGATAAGAGTATTAAAACTTGAAAAAGATCCGTTTAAGGTAGACTTAGAACAGATACAAAATATGCGATAGATTTGCGATTAATCACGAGTTAACTATGGACAATTATGCGATTGACCGCCTTAATATATATATATATGTGTTTCATTACATGTATATATACATTCATACCAATTACTCGCCTGTTCTATTCTCCATCCATCTATCATCCATTGCAACACTATATTATCACCGACATCCAAGTTGGGGGATCCCCTTTGAACAGCCCATCTGAAGTTTCTCTCCTCCACGCCGCCTGTGGTGCTCCCCCCCCCCCTATTGCTAGGTTTTTAGTGAGTCATTCCTTATCTTCATTGGGGAAAGTCTGGGAGTGTCGCATATTTGGATTTTCATGGTGGTTTTTGTTTTTGATCTTTTGTGATGTTTCTTCTTGACTTTTACAAGAAGACTTGTACAGCCCATGGGGGCTATTCCATGTGATCTCAGGCTATACACATACATTTGATTTGAAGTGTGTGTGTGTGTGTGGTGTGTGTGGTGTGTGTGTGTGTGTGTGTGTGTGTGTGTGTGTGTGGACGCCTCACCATCTCGGCGTACTCCAGGACCAGGTAGTGGGGCTCGGCCTCACGGCACACGGCCAGCAGGCGGGCCAGGTTGGGGTGGGACAGCTTGCCAAACATCTCGGCCTGCCGGCGGTACTCCTGCTGCACCACCTCGTCCCGGTTCTGGAGGGCCTTCACCAGGACCACCGTCTCCTCCTCTTCCTCACCGGCCTTCCCTCCGCCCAGGCCTTTAGCTTTGGCCAGGAAGACTTCGCCGAACTCCCCTTTACCTGTGGCGAGGGACACGAGGAGGTGATATATGAGGGCGATATGGTAGATCTTACAAGACGCTTATATTTAGAGAATAAATATTCACGACGTATGGCAGTAAATACACATATTATTCTTACAAGAAATTTAAATAATCTGCCATAGATTACTGGCTGCTCGGGCATAGAACACTTAGAGCTGCAACGGGAACCGCATGGTTAAACATGGTGGGGGCTGAGTGTCGGGGATGAGTGTTGGGGCTGAGTGTTGAGACTGAGTGTTGAGACTGAGTGTTGGGGCTGAGTGTTGAGACTGAGTGTTGGGGCTGAGTGTTGGGGCTGAGTGTTGAGACTGAGTGTTGAGACTGAGTGTTGGGGCTGAGTGTTGAGACTGAGTGTTGGGGCTGAGTGTTGGGACTGAGTGTTGAGACTGAGTGTTGGGGCTGAGTGTTGAGACTGAGTGTTGGGGCTGAGTGTTGAGACTGAGTGTTGGGGCTGAGTGTTGGGGCTGAGTGTTGGGGCTGAGTGTTGGGGCTGAGTGTTGGGGCTGAGTGTTGGGGCATGTAAGCAGGGCTGGGATTCAGGGTGCTTTCAAAATGCAATCCATGCAGACTACCGATTACCAGGGATGGAAAAGTAACTAAGTACTTTTACTAAAATACGGCACTGCATGTGCCCCATATGGGGCTGCGTCAGCCACAGATTCTACATCGCAGTGACATCACAAATTCCAGGGTTCTCCCTCCGATTTCTGGCTTCAGGGTAGAGAGAGAGCGGTGCATGTTTAGACTGAACTGGGGCACAGGAAGAACACATGTGAACTCTGAAAAGGGTTGACAGGGGCTGGGAATGTCATGTAGCCTATGGAATTCAAGCCTAGACTACCTAAACGGACAACGTATAATGTATGGCGTATATCTTACATCATAGTATGCATACTGCACCTGTGTATACTTACTTACTCATAGTATTTTATTTTATTTATTTAGATTATAGTGTCTATTGTAACTATATTTATTGTAATGCAAATATAACAGAGGGTATACATACCCTCATCTGCACCTTGATTTACACTACCTACTTGCTCATACTCAGATTAAATTATATTGTTATATTGTTCACTTATATTGTTATATTGTTACTTTACAACATTTTAAAACATCAGTAAAGGGCGGTCAGGTGGCGTAGCGGAGATTGCGTTCGTCACCAACGCTGGAGACGCTGGGTTCGTGTGTTCGAATCCAGCTCCCGCCGTTGTCACCAGCTTGGCTGGCCGTTCACACTAATACAATTGGCAGTATTAGGGGGTGGGGAAAGCTGGCGGGTGGGTCCTGGGCGTTGTGGACAGCGACCCCTACAGTTCGGTCGGGGCGCCTGCTCAGCGAGGGTAAGATCTGGAGAGAGGTAGTGCGGCCTCCCACACGTTACACTCTCCCAGTGAGAATCTGCGCGGCCAGGCTGGCTGCCGGCTGGCTGCACATGCGTCGGAGGAAAGCATGTGACAGTCTCCGGCCTCTCGGACCAACAGTAGGGGAAAGTGCGCAACAACCAGGAAGGGGGTTGGGAATTGGCATAACGACTAACAGTGGGATGGGAAAAAAATCTGAAAAAGGAGGGGGAAAAAAGATTTAAAAAAAAGAAAAAAAAAACATCAGTAAAAATACAAGAAGAAACATGTGAAGAGAAAAATAAAATATTAAAATGAACTAAAACAACAGAATAGACAACAAAAAACTAAAATATAAACAGAAAGAAACGGCTATCTGTGTTTAAAAAGCCTGCCTGTAGAAGTACGTTTTTAGCTGCCTTTTAAAACGAGCTCTGAGGGAGTGGTTAAAGGAATATCTTATCTTAATATAATAATGTGTGCTGCTCCATACCCAGGGTGGTGATGGTGGTCAGGTTGGTCCGGGGGTAGTTGAGTTTGTCGTGGCCGCTGTGGCGCTTGGTGCTGCCGGCGCCTGTAGCCAGGCTGCTGAGAGCCACCTCCTCCTGGAGCTCAGCTGGGGCCTGTCCGTTGGCTTGGCCTGCACACACACACAATTTAGAATAGAAGTACTTTATTGATCCTGAGGGAAATTCAGCACTACAGATCGCTCACAATAAACTTTTAGGTAGTCAAAAATCACAAATAAGAATAAAAACAGTCAGGGATATATATATATTTCTTTTATTATGTTTTTGGTAGATTTTTTTTTATTTGTTTGTACTACCGGGCAGTCCGGTAGAGGGAGAGAGAGAGGAAGAACGGGAGACAGAGCGGGGGGAAGACATTCGGCAAAGGACGCCGGGTCCGGGAATCGAACCCGGGTCGGCCGCTTCGCAACGCAGTGTGTTACATGGTTCGCCACTTGGCCGCCCCAGGGATATATAGTATACATTCTAAATAGGGATGTTCGATATTGGCTTTTTTACCGATATACCGATATTGTCCAACGCTTAATTTCTGATACCGATATCAACCGATATATGCGGGGTTTCCCCCCCCAAAAAACTACATTACATATCTCTTGTCGTGGAATTAACACAACATTATGCATACTTTTGACAATAAATTAAATAAGAATTTGTTCTTACTTGCTTGCCTGGGTAAATACAGGTTAAATAAATGCATTACATTTTTTTTTAAATGTTGTTGAAAACCGATACCAATAATTTCCGATATTACATTTTTTTTTCTTTCTTAAACTTCATTTTTTAGCGTTTATCGCTTTTTCTGGTCAAGCATGACCGACAGAAACAGGTTGAATGGGATATAGATCAGGGGAAGACACTCTGAGAAAATACGGCGAGTCCGGGAGTCGAACTCGTGTACCCCAGATCCGTGACGAGCACGGTTGTCCCCGACGCCGAAATAGCGCCGAGATACGCGGTGAGCTACGGGAGCTCCCCCGATATTACATTTTAATGCCAATATCAGCCGATAATATCGGACATCCCTAATTCTAAAATATACAGCGAAAAATATACAGTAAAAAGTAAAATACTATTCGATTTATAGAAACAATTAACTTCTTTCAGGGTTAATCTGTTTTTTTTTGTTACTTCTTTCTCTTGTGCTGAATTGCCATGCTGGAATAGGCTCTCGTACAAACCCAACGTCATTTGATTTGAGGCATATCGTAGAAGTGGAAAACGTTTTACTTTATACTCTAAAAGTGAACTACGGCCAAATCCAGGATTTTCTTGGCCGTCCACATTTTGAGTCTAGGTACATAATATTATATGTTCTGACTGGTTTCACTGGAAAACATCATTTAAAAGACAGGTCTGTTTAGTTCAATGTTTAGTTTAAAGCTGCAATAATCGTTTTCTGACCACAAGAGGGGAGCAATGACACAAAGAAACAAAGCACCCTCCTCCCTCTCTCCCAAAACTGAAGACACATTCATTGTAAACACATTGTTTAAACATAATACTGTCTTGCTAGCAGAATGTTGTTGTAACCAACAGATTTTCTAAAAAAAAAATCTTTTTCATGCATAGATTATACACTTTGGCTATTTCCTGGTTGTTGAACAAGGTGACAATGGCCAGAATGACCATCAAATACTCATAGAAACAGCACAATATTGATACAATAAACAGATTCACTGAAAAAGGTTCATCGTAGATTTATGATGCAAGGATGTTTTCATATAATGGTTGAAGAAAAGGCATGGCTAAAGCACAGTCCAGGGCCCTCATGTATCAATGCTGCATACGCACAGATATGTGCGTAAACCGTGCGTACGATCATTTCTAAGTAAAGTGTGGGATTTATCAATATGAACGTGTGTTTGAGATTGTGCGTACATCTACGCACAGCTCTGACCGTGCGTACATGGCACCAAGCGGTAGAATAAGAAAACGGCAACAGAAGCTTTCATGCATTCGAGTTTCAACACAGACGTACTGTTCGGTATGACTCATAATTAATTATAGTTAATTGTGAAATAGAGACATGAGTGTAATTATTGTCAAACCCTATAAATAGCATTTGGAATAGGATGTCTTTCCGAATTAATGCAGCATGTTTTATCTAGCGTCATCGGAATACTTGTCACGGGGTGCGCTCCGTGGGGAGCTGTTTTCAGAGATAGATAGGGCAGTCTATTTGCAGAGAGGACATAATATTAAGTAGAGTCAGTCTGCTAGCCGAGAGACACATTCTCCTTGATTTGTACCGCAATTTTGGACCCAAATTGGAGCGTAGAACAAAATGCACGAATTCCATCCCGTGCACATTAAAGTCCTCTCCACCCTGGGATCTTTGGCCACCAGCACGGTCCAGCGTGATATTGGAGATGGATCAAGCAATAGACTGTACCACTACCACCAGGGGCGTCCATTTGGTATGGCAAGGTATAGCACTCGCCATACCTTGGCAAATAAAAATGTAAACAATTTTTTTTTTTTTTTTTACAATTTTTTATGTTGATTTAGAATTCGAATGTCAACATTATTAACGAAGCTTCGAACTATTCGGTACAGCCCTAGCATGTTTTGATATTGTCAATTATCTCACTTTTACTAGGTGACTTTTACTGTGACTAACTGAAATATGCCCCAAAAAAAAGGAAAATGGACATACTGTAGGGACGTTTTTTTATCAAAGGGCAGCAGAGACAAGTGATACAGGGACACAGCACACAGGTAAGGTCTGGCTTAGTGATTATAATAGTGCAGTTCAGCATTCAGTAACCCATACTTTTTGTGAATGTGTTTTTGATACTACATTCTGTTGAACACGCACCTCAAAACCGTACCTAAGGAAAATTGGCTCAATTGCAAGAAAAGTAATAGACAGTTATGATATTACATTCTGCATAATTCGTATGCAAAATATTGTGGTTCCCTGCTTTAGTCTGTTGACACATTTCTATACTAAAAATGCTTGTGTAGTCCTGTGTCATACCTAAATGTCATATAACTGAATTGTATAGAAACAACTCACCAAAAGTGACTATTGCACAACTGATTTGACAAAAAAAATCTACCAAAGGGGGGAAACCCCCCCTTTACCCCCCCCCCCCCCCCCCCTCCTCGCCATACCTTGCCTTTTACTGAAAGGACGCCACTGCTACCACCCATGTAGCTGTTAAAGCTCCATCAATAAACAAATGCAGTTATGTGAATAGAAGGGATTCCACTCAGTCAATGACTCAATGTACATGCGATGCGCATTTGGCTGATAAATGTCGTTGCTGGTGGCTGGGAGGAATGCACGCTTCATTGTATTTAATTAAATTGTAATGTTATTACTGGGGTATCTGTAATTAAAATATCACTTAAAAGTGGTTACGAGTTTGTATTCTCCATTGGGTAGCAATTTGCTTCAGTGACTTGTTCATTTCAGTCGTTACAGTGTAAATGTCGGGTCAGTGTACTGGGCGCGTGTAGCTTTATGCCAAGCAAGCAGTGCAAAAACTTACCGTAGTGGCATGCAGTAATGCGCCTTTCATTTTCCGCCGCCCAGCGCCCAGGTCGCGCGGAAATAGGCTGTCTATTGCCATTCTCTTTGACAAACTCTAACCTTAACCAGCTCCTTAACAACGCCTAAACTTAACCGTTCTAACCTTAACCAACTCCGAAACAATGCCTAACCTTAACCATAGAAATTATATTGCCATTCTCTTTGACAAACTCTAACCTTAACCAGCTCCTTAACAGCGCCTAAACTTAACCGTTCTAACCTTAACCAACTCCGAAACAATGCCTAACCTTAACCGGCGAAAGAATACACGTTAAAAAAAAATCACGTTAAAAAATATTTTCGATGGGATTCGAACTCGCCAGCAAACAAGCCATAGGATCCACAGCCATGTGTCCTTGCCAATTGAGCTAGTGCCAGATAGTGAATAAGAGGCGGTGACTTATATATATTGAGCTCCAACCAAGGCGGGATCTCATGCGCATGCGCGGGCACCTCGCGCGAGCACGCCGGCGCACGCACGCACCTGAGCGAGCACGCCGCCGCCGGTGCACGCACGGTAGCATTTGTCTGAAAAGAAGGGCGCTTTACCGCACTAGCGTGCGGTGACGAATGCGGAAGCATTTTTGCACTGCTTGCTTGGCATTAACGTACAGGCGTACTGGGCCAGTATAGGACTGCGTCAGTCAACACCCTTAGACGCTCCTTCCTCCTGGGTGTCCACTGGCATGGACAACTTCATAGGATTAATTTATTCTCAAAAAAAATATTAAAAATTATACGATTAAATATTGTTTTTAATAAAAAGCTGAATATTATTTTGTGTGTCATGTTTCCAAATAAGATTGTTCACAACTAAATGCTTTCTACCTTCAATTTGTTCATTAGATGACCTCCGTGATCAATCTCGCTCTCAGTGAAGTTTATCTTTTTAGTTCGCATAGCCATTATTCCACATTCCACAAACAGGCATGTATCCATGGGGGTATTTAATTACCACATATGGTTGATTAGGGGCGGTTCTGTATGCAAATTAGGGCTGTCTTAAATACTTCGAAGCTTCGTTCGATGGCACAAGCTTCGAACATTAAAAAAAAATCGAAGTTAAAAAAAAAAAAAAAAATCTTTAGCTTCGCTTTTTGTGTGTGTGTGTGTGTGTGTGTGTGTGTGTGTGTGTGTGTGTGTGTGTGTGTGTGTGTGTGTGTGTGTGCGTGTGCGTGCATGGGGCCATTGGGTGGGGCCGGGGGACAAATACACTGGAGGAAAGTAACCCAGCTCAGCACTGCCCAAATTATATCATCACTATTGCCTGTTTGAAGGATATCATCCTCAAACACATATACACCTACATGCCTTGTAGAATTCCACACATAAGAAAGAAAGATACTGGGATGAATAAACAAAATAGGAAATAAAATGTAGAAATGCATGCAATACATGAATACATAAATAAATATGAATCTCCATATATGAAATAGAACATTTAGATAAGGTGCTACTGAGATGTTTTGGTGAGTTCTTTGTTTTTTTGTGGAAGTAGCCCTTCTTAAAAATGCATGAACATTCACTGATAATTGGTCTGTAGTGGAGTCTATAAGGTCTACATTGCCGGACCATGTAGAATCCGAACCTTGTAGACTGACATAATTCTGTGCATAGTTTAGTCTACACAGGCAATATTTCAAATAATCTAAATCTTACTTCATTCATCTTAAACATTCTTGATTTGGGGGATTGTTAGTTCCCATGAAATCTGAAGTTGTTCAAACGACAACAGCGATCCACCTTGAATTAAATCACACAGCCGAGTGAAACCTTGTTGGCTGCGTCACAGTCACGAAAGGGGCTACTTAATTAATTAATCCAATCCACTTTATTTATAGAGCACATTTAAAAACAACAAAGTTTACCAAAGTGCTGTACAAGTCCCACAACATAAAAAAAATTTAAATAAATAAAAAATTAATTAAAAGTTCAATATTTTTTTTTGAAACTTCGAATTAAAATCGAAGCTTGGCCCCGAAGCTTCGATTGCCAAAAAAAGCTTCGAAGGTCAGCCCTAATGCAAATACTTATAATCGTGCACAAGCATATACGGTAAGAACAATTGGTATTTATCAACAGGAGTCTGCGTATGACCTGTGCACGCACGTTTGATAAATCCAGATTTTTCTGTGCGTAGAGACATTCTAAATTCCGTGCATAGGAAAGAAAATAGAACACTTTTTACGCATTATTAATAAATGAGGGCCCAGGTGTTGTCAACAAAGTAAATTAACTATTGACTAATAACAGATTGGCTGATGGTGGAACAGGGTTGTTTGAGTAGGACACCATGACTCAATGAGACCTTCTGATAGCAGGTTGATAGAGTAGGACACTATGACTCAATGAGACCTTCTGATAGCAGGGCTGATAGAGCAGGACACTATGACTCAATGAGACCTTCTGATAGCAGGTTGATAGAGTAGGACACCATGACTCAATGAGACCTTCTGATAGCAGGGCTGATCGAGTAGGACACCATGACTCAATGAGACCTTCTGATAGCAGGGCTGATCGAGTAGGACACCATGATTCAATGAGACCTTCTGATAGCAGGGTTGTTTGAGTAGGACACTATGACTCAATGAGACCTTCTGATAGCAGGGCTGATAGAGTAGGACACTGTCACTCAATGAGACCTTCTGATAGCAGGGTTGTTTGAGTAGGACACCATGATTCAATGAGACCTTCTGATAGCAGGTAGTCATAAGAAGTTTTGGAGATGTGAAAAACGCGATCAGAAAATAACCATTGCAGCTTTAAAGGTCCTGCGTCTTATAAATGGCCTTTTCCAGTGTTTAGCATCGTTTCCTAGCAATGGGGATTTATATCAATGGGGTCTGCTTCTCTAATTATCATTTTGGCTCATCAGTCTAGTCTCGAGTTCACGAGATCCTCCCTCACTCAACTAAGCTGTTCTGATTTGACTGTTTTGCTGACGTGAATAGGGCACTGGTTGTAGTCACCGCCCACAATCAACAATTCGCTCAACAACAGAGCGAGTGGAATTACATCCTCAAACGGTGACGTGCTCGGGTGCCCAGAGAGAATCAACAATTCGCTCAACAACGGAAGCGGTCTCCCTGTCCCTGACTCTCCCTCTCTCAACCTGCATTTTACACACAAACTGCAGTTGAGCCGCTCACACAGCGCACACATGGAGCGATGTATCCTCTCTCTCTCTCCCTCGTTCTCTCTCTCGTATACATGTATCACGCTGTGTGGGTGACTGTCACTCAAAGCGCTTATGGGCGGAGCCCAGCCCAAAAACTGCTTGAAATCTTGAAATGGAAAAATGCTGCTTTAGAGTAATTGAATAGAAATAGAAAATGATTTTTTTTTTTTGAAAAAAAAACTTTACAGATGTGTTCCATAGACTCACAGGAATTGTGTAAAGTTGCCCAAATAGTGAAAGGAATAGCAATGCATGTCCCCTTTTTAAAATAATTTCAAGTCCGTTTAAATTCAACACTGAGAAACATTTCACATGTAAACCGGTTTAAATTCAGCTGTGCTCACCGTTGAGATGCTGGGTCTCTCCCTCCTCGCCCTCGCTGGTCTTGTCCAGCCTCTTGGCCTTGCGCCTCTTCTTGCAGTAGAACATAAGGCCCAGGACGATGATGATGTAGGCCACGGCCGCGCCCACCGACAGCCCCACCGTCTGGATCATCTTGTACGGCGCCTTCTCCTCGCCCTCCATGGGGTGGTGGACGGGGCGTTCTGCGCGCACACACACACACACACACACACACACACACACACACACACACACACACACACACACACACACACACACACACACACACACACACACACACACACACACACACACACACACACACACACACACACACACACACACACACACACACACACACACACACACACACACGAGCATATCAGCATAAACATTCAACCTATTTTCTCAGAATAACCTCTCTTACAAATCAGTTGTGGTCTCAGTAATCTGAGAAACCAAGCATTTTATAATCTGAATCTTGTAATGTGAGAAACCCAGACATTTGTAATCTGAGAAGCCAATTCCAATAGGAATTCCTAACACCACCCTGCTGTAGGCTGAGTGAATCCAATAGGAGTTCCAGCAGACTTACCTACAACGTAGAGCTGCGCTGTGGTGTGCTGGATGTTGCAGCTGTTGCCAGCGATGCAGGTATAGCTGCCGGTGTCCCCCATGCTCACGTCATGGATCACCAGGGAACCGTTGTCCATCTTCTGGAACCTGGGGAGGAGAGGATGGGTGGGAGGGTGAGGCGGGTGGGAGGGTGAGGCGGGGTGGGAGAGTGAGGCGGGGTGATGAGGCGGGGTGGGAGGGTGAGGCGGGGTGGTGAGGCGGGGTGGGAGGGTGAGGCGGGGGAAGGCAAAATTAGAAAAGATTCAAATGTATGTCATCATACAGCACAAGTACAGTACAACGAAAATACGTTTGACATCCAACCAGAGTGCAAATGTAACGGTAAAGTGCAATAGTAATATACAATGTACAGGTATTTAAACTTGATATAAAATATATAAATTAGTACTACTGAGTAGTAGTGCTAATCAGATGTATGTATAGAGTTGTAGTCTTAATATGTACAGTGATACGCGGCTAGGTGGTGTAGTGGGCAAGGCACTCGTCACCAGTGTGGAGACGCTAGGATTCGCGTGTTCGAATCCAGCTCTCCACATTGTTTTCAGTTTAGCTGGTCGTCCGCAGTAATACACATTGGCCGTATTACGGGGAGGGAAACTGAAGGGTGGGGATCGGGCGTTGTGAACAAGCGACTCCTACAAGTCGGTTGGTGCGCCTGCGCAGTAGAATCAGGAAGTGTCGGGGGCAGCGTGAGCCTCCCACGCGTTACTCCTTGACACTGAGAGATCGAGCTGCGCAGGTGAAAAGATGCGACTGCTGTTACCTCAAGTACCGGAGGGGACTTGTGCTATGTATGACTTAGTCCACATTGCAGCCGGCTTGTGGGAGGCAAGAAACAGCGTTCGTGACAGGGGAGGGTTGAATTGGATGATACGAAATTGGGATGGGAGAAAATATAGAAAAATGGGAGAAAAAGTGGATAAAAAAAAAAAATATGTACAGTGATACAGGTATAAAGACACTATGTAGTAAGTCATACTGGCCAGCAGCGTAACTAGTAAGAGTAGGTATGGGATATGTACAGATATAGTATCTACAGATATGTAGAAATTATTATACCGTAATTCCTCTAATAGTAACCAGGTCTCAAATACAAGCCGGGTCTCTATTAATGGCCGGGTGCGCTCTTGAGCTAAGCAATTATAAGCCGACCTCCTAATACAAGCCGGGTTACTAATATACTGAGCTGCATACTGAGCTAGTTACTTGATTTCACTTTGAAAACGTTGAAATGACCAGTGACCACCTGTAATTGCACTGTTTACTATTTCATACAGTACTTGGTTTCAATAAATGAACCCAGTACATTTTACTGGGTTCAAACTGACACAAAATGTTGATTTATTCATTATGATCCGTTTGAAAATTTGAAATATAGGCCTCCCTCTTATACAGGCCTCCTCCTAATACAAGCCTGGTACCCGCTACAGTTGAAACAAATACAAGCCGGGGTTACTATTAGAGGAATTACGGTATGCAAGTATGTAGACAGCTGTGGATAGATAACATATACTTTTTTTTTTACTAAATGTACTGCAATATAATGATAGTGAAATTTTTTTAACTCTGTCAAAATAAACGAGCTGCATAGGCATAATAAACTGTAAGCGACATATACATGTTTGCACTGTCTTTTTTCTATTATAAAGTGCCTCTCGGGTGCATAACACATGAACAGATCAGTCATTTGATTTGAATGCAGGTGCTCGCATTATAAATCGAATGTATTATTATTATTATAACACATGAACAGATCAGTAGGGTGGGCATTTGATTTGCAGCACCACGGCGGGTGTATTATAAATCGAATGTATTATTATTATAACACATGAACAGATCAGTAGGGTGGGCATTTGATTTGCAGCACCGCGGCGGGTGTATTATAAATCGAATGTATTATTATTATTATTATAACACATGAACAGATCAGTAGGGTGGGTATTTGATTTGCAGCACCGCGGCGGGTGTATTATAAATCGAATGTATTATTATTATTAAAACACAACTCACCATAATGCAGCCCTGCCCTGGGCTTATTATTGTTTCTGTTTCGGTCCTCCAAAATCCCTGCTAATGTTTGAAACATGTCAAATGTCCACTCGCGTTGAATGCAACTACTTTATCTTCTGCCAACTTGAACACAGTTGCTTCATTGCCTCGTGTTGCCATGTCAACACGCGATAGTCACCTGCTGCGATAAACCCGTATTTTAAGTATGACTCCTGTTTATTAAAAGAAGCTTTATGTGTCTTGGAGGTCGTAGGCTCCTCTTCTGGTTCCTCAGTTGGTATTTGCCCGTTGCAAAGAAGCTATCCAAAGACGTTTGTTTTGTTTTTTTGAACACATTTTTGCAAACGTTAGTCGCTCGCATGATCGCATCCCAAACGCGGAAGTGAAAGTGAAATTCCATTGGTTCTCCCAGTCCATGTGACCATTTCTAGCATTTCAATTGGCTATAGTGACATACATAGATATGATGAATAAATAGATACAGCTTCACAAAGACACTCTGGCGTCACAAGTGAATATTTCCTGCGCGTAAAATAAACATCATATTCTCAAAATAAACGGACTGGCCAGAAATTATTGCTGGCGGGCCCATTTCGGCCCGCGGGCCACCTATTGCCGACCCCTGGTCTACTCTATTGTTTTATGTACAGTATTAAATGTATGGAGAGTGATACATAGTCTACTGTCTATTGTTTGATGTACATTATACTAAATGTATGGAGAGTGATATGTAGTCTACTATTGTATTTTATGTACTGTATTAAATGTATGCGTGACGTAGATATAGGTCTTTAATTGGATAATGCTACGCAAGGCGCTTTGAGAAGTCATTTTAAAGCTCCTGTCCGCAGCTGTTTTGGGCTTAAGAGCGGCCCCATTACTTTACATTAGTTTTGTGACAAAGCTGTGAGGATCCAATATGAAGCACAGCGTAGATGGAAATGGGGCTAAAAGTGTCGGAACACATCATTTAATATAGGGTCTCTGCAGGTGTCAACAAGTTACATTTAAGACTTTTAAGACCTTTTTAATAAATAAAAAAAAAAGCCTCCCAAATAAACAACGACTTGAAAACAAAAACATTTGATATATTGAATAATAATATTTAATCTCCCGACCTTTTAAGGCCTTAAATTGAGAATTATGAATTTAAGACTTTTTAATACCCCGCAGATACCCTGTAATATCTATCCCTGAAAACACAGAGGATATGTAGCTTTCTCAATCATGATTCATGACATGCTTTATTAGGGGGTGTCTTGGATGGGGATGTGGTGGGGATTGATGTGTGGGGTGTTTGGGGGACTGGCTGTTCCGGGGGGCAATAATATACATTGTTTTTATTTCTGTCGAATGTACGCTGGTTTTATGCCTATGTTCATTTTGTGCTACTTGCTGTGTTATTATAATATTGTACAAAAACAAAATGTATGCATTGAAATGTCTAAGTCTCGATGACATTGGAAATTAGGATGACCTCCATTGTCCTTTTTGAGAATAAATAAAGGTTTGAATGAATAAATGAAGAAATAAAGGTTTGCATGAATGAATGAATGAATGAATAAAGGTTTGAATGAATGAATGAATAAATAATGGTTTGAATGAACACCTGCTCTTGCGAGGCTCCAGGAACTTGTCCTTCTTCTTCCACTGGATGAAGGGCGCTGGGTCCCCGCTGGCCTGGCAGTGCAGAATGGCCGTGTGGCCCTGGTACACCGTGGTGTTCTCCGGCTCCAGCTTTAACACTATGTACACTGGGAACAGACTCGGGGTGTAACCATTCACCAGATCTTAAAGTGAACCATTCACCAGATCTTAAAGTGAACCATTCACCAGATCTTAAAGTGAAAGTTTACTCTGGACAACTTCAAGAAACTCCTCAAAACTGACCTCTTTAACATGGCCTTTGACCTCTAGCTGCCGATACTTAATGTTGTGTGTCTACTATGTTTGTCTGATATTGCCCTATGTAAAGCAACCTTGGGTCTCATGAAAGGCGCTATATAAAATTAAGTTATTAAAGTTCAGTTTCACAAAAAAGAAAAAGAAACGTTTAGTTAGACCTTTATAGATAACAAAAATACGATTTTCTATTTCCCAATCATTCATTAGTGTGCTGCGATGCCTTTCCAAACATTATATTATTCATTCAAATTTGATAAAAAAATCTAAATCTAGTCATAACTAGGTTTACCAAGTCTTGTTTTAATAACATTATTATTAATAATAATTCATTCATAATACTTAAAAAAAATTAAAATTAAGAATACACACATACATACACGTGTTTATTGCATCATTTTACTCTCTATTCTATCTATTCTATTCTACTATTTTATTGCACTATTGCACTATTCTATTTTACTATTTTTATTATCGTCTATTTTAAAACTGCCATAGAATCAAACCATAAACAAGGTGGCCTGTTGGGATGTTAGATCATAATGTGAAAAACTGGGATTTTATAGTGTATGTCTGCACTTTATGCCTGTCTTTTTTTAATTAATTTTTGTATGTGCTATACAAATACAGTTTATTATTATTATTATTATTATTATTATTATTATTATTATTATTATTATTATTATTATTATTATTATTATTATTATTATTATTATTATTATTATTATTATTATTATTATTATATATACACAGTACACCTGGTACTCAGACAATGGCGGAGGTGAGACAGGCAGACATGCCCTGCAGGTTTCAACATCAAAGTGTCTCTAAAATGACTTGTACCAAAGTACTATTTTATCAGGTCATTTCTGTTTAGATTTTTACTCAAGTCAAGGAATTGTGTAAATCTTCCACCACTGCAGTTTTGCACAAGATGGCAGATGTAAACGGTGTCAGAAGAGGGTTTCATCCTTGCCAGGATCATCCCCCGCACAGACTCATCCCCCGCACAGACTCAACCGACCACATGACCCCCCGTTCTCATTCAACTACACTGGCTCCCTGTGCACTACCGGATCGACTACAAAAACCTCCTACTCACCTTCAAAGCCCTCCACAATCTAGCCCCATCTATATCACCTCCTCCAGGAGTACACCCCCTCCCACACCCTCCGCTCATCCTCCGTTGGACTTCTATCCATCCCCAGCTCACGCCTCAGCACCATGGGTGCTCGAGCTTTCAGCTGCTCGGCTACCAGACTCTGGAACTCCCTGCCCCCACATGTCCGACAGTCTGACTCCCTATCATCATTTAAATCCCATCTAAAAACCCATCTGTTCAAACTGGCATACTCACTATAACCTGTGTGTCACTGTTCTATACCCCCTGTTTGTTTTGTTTTTAACTTTGACTTGCCAAGATGACTATTTTTAACCTTAACTGTATTGTCTTGTTTTGTTTTTAAGCCCTGCAAGGTGACCTTGAGTGTTTTGAAAGGCGCCTCCAAATAGAATGTATCATTGTTATTCCTCCTTTACTTTTTCTTACTGTATGAAGCACATTCTCAGGGGCATACAGAACAAAGCATTTCACTGTGAAGTACATGTACGTTTATATGTGACAAATAAAAACAAACTTGTTATTGAACTTATTATTATTATTATGATTAGTGTGCTGCTAACGGACTTACCTGCTACAGTGAGCTGAACAGCAGCGCTGATCTGGCCCTGCAGGATGTTGTGGGCCAGGCAGGTGTAGTTGCCACCGTCAGCCCGCGTCACCGTGGTGAAGTGTAGCGACCCCCCCGTCTGGACCACGTGGGCCGGCAGCTCACTGCCGTCTGGAGAGAGTGAAGGAGGGAGCAGAAGGTTTAATATTAACAATACAATATAACAATATAAACAATATATCTATATATAGTGTCGGGTTACAATGAAAATGAAAATTGTGGGTGGGCATTGGCTCCAACCACAGAGCCAATCGGATCACAATCAGCTCCACCAGCGCCTCGTTACGTCACCTTGCGAGTCAAATCAGAATGACCTAATTAAATGGAGGAGGAAATTGTCGCAACTGAATGAGAGCAATCCGCCAATATGGTATTCAGAGACACAGACCCATTGATACTAACTCCTATTACTATATAACAATGCTAAACACTGAAAAAAGCCATTTATAATACATGTCCCCTTTAAAACATTGGAGTAATACCAAAACAATAGAAACATAAAAAACACTTTAGCTTAACACATTCAGGGCCATTGGGATCCGTCTAATCTCACTCTATACGGCCAGCATATCATAACAACATTTCATTGTGCGTGAGGCTGTTTGTAGAGCTAAATCTATACTTTATATTATTGCTATCTGTCCATTGTCATTGTCAATTGACACTATAAACCATCCCTTCAATATAAATAATTTTTTCATCAATACGTTCCCATTTTATAGCGTCGTGAATATGAACATTATAGCAGAATGTTCTGGGGTATTTCCTGGAAGGCGAGTTACAAGGCGCTAAGCTAATAACGTTAAATCGAATGGCGTTTCGGCTATAGACAAGCTAGAGCTAAAACTCAAAATGCATTTTATCTGTATCATGGTCCACCATGAATGCATGAAAGGGGGGGGGGGGACGTCGTTTCTGATTATTGATTACCAATAACGGCATTAGCCTCAGTAGCCTCATTCGCTGACCGGGTGGATGCCTATCAAAGCAAGGCCCGACCAGGCTGAAATTGACGTCAAATCGCTCTTACCTGTGGCCGGTTGGACTGCAAAAAGGATTTCCCAGTTATCAATCGCCATCTGGTAGATCCATATGTCGATTGGCTGATGCTATATTTAGGGATGCCCCGATCGATCGGCCACCGATCGTTATCGGCCGATAATCAGTATAAATATGCGATCGGTGATCGGTGATAATGCTTTATTTTCGCCGATCGTCAAAACCGATCGAAAAACATGATCCAATTCTTAGCGGAGATCTCACAGTCACTGCTGACTTCTCTCTCAGACACACATTGCTGCTTGCAGCGTACAGCGCCTCCTCCTCCCCAGCCCCTCCCGCACTCATGTAAACAAGAGCCTCGCAGTCTGCTATAGTCTGGTGCATGATGCGATGTGAGCTAACGTTGGCTACCTACCGAGCTAACGCTACTGTTTAAACTAAATGACCCAGTGACTACATGAGGCATTGTCTAATGTTATCTAGCTGGCTAGCTACTGATAGCTGCTGATATCAACAAATGCTTCAGCAATAGTCGAGT
This sequence comes from Notolepis coatsorum, assembly GCF_963971535.1. NCBI lineage: Eukaryota > Metazoa > Chordata > Actinopteri > Aulopiformes > Paralepididae > Notolepis > Notolepis coatsorum. The sequence continues at coordinate 96,642,791 of NC_140171.1, forward strand.
GCATGATAAGTTACCTCCGTTGACTCTGTAGCTCACGTTAGCTCACGTTAGCTCTAAACTAAATAGTTCACTGAGGCGTTGTCTTAACGTTATCTAGCCGGCTAGCAGTAGCTACAGATAGCTCCTGATATCAATGTCTTATAACATTGATGCGTATTGATTTATACCAATACTAGGGTCCAGCTGCAGCGCCGGAGAATCCTGGCCCTAGCTGGAGGCTACTCGAGTACACACAGACAGTGGAGCTGTTTGCAGATAGCGAGCATTTTGACTTGTTGCGTGGTGGCGATGTCTCGCAGATAATACAAGTACAAGTCTAATTATATAATATATATATTTTATAAAAAAAACTATCGGTATCGGATCGGTATCGGCCGATATGGCTCAAGACGATCGGTGATCGGTATCGGTGGCAAAAAACGTGATCGGGGCATCCCTAGCTATATTCCTTTACTGCATACTGAATTCAGCATCCCAAAAACGATTCCAGGTGATCGGCTACACGCATAGCTTCAGGCAAACAGAAAAGTCCATTCATGATAAAAAAAACAAAAACACCGGTCTGTAACAGGGAACACTGCATTATCGAGACAGCGCCCCTATGAGGATCTGGCCGGTAATGCACTTTTCCGAATTCCAAGAGTAGGGTAAATCTGCAGTGCCGCTCGGTGACATTGAGTAGCATATTACAATGGAATAAAAGCCAAAACAACCTTACCACGTGTATATATACGCGGGTTGGCCCTCAAGCGTTGGATCCGAAACACGAATATATACGTGGTTGGCCCCGAATGTGTTAAGTACATTCTCAATATCTGCAACACAAAAAGGCTCCAACGACAAATACAATACTAACGAAATAAATCAAATAACTCAACTGTATTTCATTATTCTTGAAAGTAAATTTGTTGCTGATAATAATTATATTCCAAATGCAAATCCCGTCTTTAATCCAAAAGAGGACCACCCAACCCTATTGTACAGGACACCATGGTGGGTATTTATTATAATTTTTTTTTCAATATGTTTTTGTAGATTTTTATTGGTTTGTACTAACGGGCAGTCCGGTAGAGAGAGAGGGAGAGGAGGAAATGGGAGACAGAGCAGGGGAAGACATTCGGCAAAGGACGCCGGGTCCGGGAGTCGATCCCGGGTCAGCCGTTTCGAGACGCAGCACGTTACATGGTGTGCTACTAGAGCGCCCCATGGTGGATATTTTAACCATCACCAGTGACACATCTGATGCCTGAATGATATACAGAGTCTAATTAGGTTATTAACAATAACAATAATGGTAACAACAATAATAATGTATTAGCAATAGCATATTATATACTAATGGTATAGTATACGTTCTAGGGCTGTACCGAATGTCATTTTTTAACATTCAAAGCTTCTATTGAAGTATTCGAACGAAGCTTCGAATGTCTATTAAAAAAGAAATTTACAAAAAAAAAATTAAATAAAAAGTTATTATAATTTTTTTTAAACTAAACCCTCAATTTGAATAAAGTGATTACCGGTAATCTGATTAAATTAGTATTTTTTTTATTAAATCAACTTTCTTTAATGAATATAACTCATCAGTTTAGTCAACATAAATAATCCAATAAGAGCACGGTTGGTATGAAAGTGATGGTGACGTCTTATAGTATAATATTAGTGTAGCCTAATCTTTAACTGCAACTGTGAAGAAAAACCCCCCATTGGTTTAAACAGATTGAATAGACACATAAAAAAAAGAAAATAAATGTATTAAAAATAAAAAATTTGAATGTTGATTTAGAATTCGAATGTCAACATTATGATCGAAGCTTCGAAGCATTCGGTACAGCCCTAATACGTTCCTGGCCAAATAACCAATCAGGTCTCTGACATCAAGGCCACCTAATCATCCCTTCCCCTTAATTGACCGATATCAATCCCTGTCTCCCGAGCCGTTCAGCCATTGTGTAGTGTGAGTGTGCCGGGTGCCAGTGTATGGCAGCCATTGAGCCTGCGTAGCCCAAGGTTGGGTGCTACCAGTGGTGGTGAAGGAGGCAATTTCCACCCTACACTGTAAAGAGCGTTGAGTGTCTAGAAAATTGCTATATAAATGCAATTAATTATTATTATTATTATGTATGTAGACATGTACTTATTTATTCAAGTAGTATGACAGTTTTCGGTCAGCTACCTGCTCTGGTCCAGACGATGGTGGGTTTCTGGCGTCCCTTGGCCGAGCACTGCACCACGCTCTCCTTGTCCAGCTCCAGACACTGAGAGGGCTGTGGGGTAGGCGTGAACTTCAGCTTCTCTGGAATATACACAGACAGACATGCATCATTCATTCTTGCATTGAATTAAATACATGGATTTCAGCAGCTACACAGCAGGCAAACCTCCGGCCAGGCAAACCTCCTCCAGCGCCCGAGGACCAAACTCTGCACCATGGGAGATCGGGTTTTCTGCTCATCCGCTCCCAGTCTGTGGAATGCTCTCCCTGACCATCTGAGAGCACCACAGACTGTGGAGGCTTTTAAAAAAGGGCCTCAAAACATATCTTTTTAATAAGAGCCGTTTGTTGATTTATATCTAGTTTTAGCTCCACACATGTTATGTTCTTTTTACTAGTTTTAGTCCTACTTATTAAAAAAAAAAAGTTTTTACTCTTACTAGTTTTTATGTTCTTCTACACTGTAGCGCCTTGAGATTTGTTCCACAAATATAAAGCGCCCCCTACAAATCTAATACATTAGCCTAGAGGCTACTGTGAACAGTCTTTTAGCTGCAGTTTGAGCAACTACAGCCCAGCATGTTCAGTCTCACTGACCTCTGCACTATGTGAACGCTGGACCAGAGAATGTGATGCAGCGTGGATGTCGTGAAGAATGAGAGTCAAGTCGGAGTGAATTTCTCTCGCACGCCAAGCGTTTTATAAACATCCTCTTCATCAGAAGCACGGTCGAGCAAGAAATATGAATTCCTCACAAGGCCTATATGGCAACCGCTGTTACGGTTGAAAATACCCTCTCCTTTTCTTTTTAAACTTTGGCCATTTCCCTGGCTCTTTTATACGTTTATCGCATTTATACTTGGTCAAGTTCGACCGACAGAAGCAGGCTGAAAGGGTTCAGATGGGGGGGAAGACACTCTGGGAAAGGCACGGCTGCAGTCCGGGATTCGAACTCGCTCAGCCCCAGATCCGTGACGAGCACGGTTGTCCACGGCGCTGAAATAGCACTCGCGGTACGTGGTGAGCTACTGGAGCTCCCCGAAAATACCCTCTCCTTATGCTCAACTCTTATTCATATTTTTTGCCTATCTTTTTCTGTATATATCTTTCTGTCTATGTATTTCTGTATATCTTTTTCTGTATATGTATTTCCGTCTTCATGTTCCTTCTTAGTACTGTAATTGTATTACTTTCCAAGTAACGAATAAAGTAAGGCTTTACAATTTCCAAAATAGGGGCAACAGTGGCAAAGGAGGTAGAGCAGTGGTCTGGTAATCTGGAGGTTCCCGGTTCGATTCCCGCTCCACCCCGGGCAGCGTGTGGAAGTGTCCTTGAGCAAAGACACTTAACTAACTGCTCCAGATGAGCAGGTTGGCACCTTGCATGGTCGCCTGTCTGAATGTGTGAGTGAATGGGTAAAATGTGAGGAACAAATTGTAAAGTGCTTAGGGTAAAAGCTGCTATATAAATGCAGCCATATACCATTTAGTAATTATATTACAGTTACTAATCCAAGTAACACTGTTACATCGTTACATCATTGCCAGAATGCAATGTGTCCTCCTATAACGCTAAATTATGTTTATACACGGTCCTCCGTAGATGACCCGGTCTGGTCAGAGCAAGGTCAAATCGGCTACTAGAGACGTAACGTTACGTGTTCAATATCTGTTCGTTGTAAACTATGTGGGGGGAGAAAAAAGTTTGCAACCGTGAAAAATACATCTAATTTAATGAAACGCGACACGGCAGCGTGACAATGTGAAACCGGATTGTCCTTAACAAGCTTAATCCAACGATCCAAAACACAAGGACACACATACCTAGTACCTGGACCCGGGCACGGCCCTCCACCCGGCCTCCCTGGTTCTGGCTCTGGCACATGTAGACGTGGTTGTCGTAAACCTCCACGGTGTTGATCCTCAGCGTCCCGTTGGGGAACATCTTGAAGCGAACTTCCTGTAACAAGCAAGGAGGCCATTGAAGAAAATAAAATAATAAAAGCGTATTGATTTATGCTTTATCAGGGGGGGGGTGTCTTGGATGGGGATGTGGTGGGGATTGATGTGTGGGGTGTTTGGGGGACTGGCTGTTCCAGGGGGGGTTCACATGGGTCAACCGTATGTTCATTTTATGCTATTTGCTGTGAAGCACTTTGAGCTGAAATCCATGTATGAAAGGTGCTATATAAATAAAGTTATTATTATATTATTATTATTAGTGACAATCAGGGCTTGACATTAACACTTTGGATGCCACGGACGACATAACACGTGTTAGCAGTCCGCACCCTGAATGCCCAGCACGACAATTAGCGTGATTTCTTTTTATTAGCGATCTGAATTCATATTTCATCAACCGAGTCTACCGTTGGGAAACCAGCCCCACCAGGAGCTCAGATGTGAAAAAAGCACCCCCTATCGTCTCCCAGATGGTAATGCACCCTTTTGGAATGGACTCAATGAAAATGGATTAGGCTTGGGCGGTATGACGGTATACCAGGGTATTTAGAAATCCCGACGGTATTGAAAATCAATACCGTCAAAATCACAGATGCGTTTCAGTTTATATTACACTGAAACAGAGTTTTGACAGTGGTTGGTTGTAGTGCACACACGCGGTTGTCTTCTACACACAGGAGGAGGGGAAACCCCGCTTCAGTGGTGGAAATTAAATGAGACACGCTTACCGTTGCTGGTGCTGCTGGCTAACTGGCTATTCTGAGAGCTAACTGTTGTGTATGTGGATCACAACAGTGTTCACGCTTTACGGTAATGTTGCGACAGTGCTGTGAAAATACCGTAAAGCGTTGTGGTAACGAGAGTGTGTGTTGTTGTGCACTGGTGGAGCAAGCAAATAAACGGTCAAACGTTACATCGCAGTCCGGTGCGTTTTTGAATACACAATACTAATGTTACTAGTACTAGGGTGCTGCGGGCTTCTGGCTACCATTCTGAGAGCTAACGTTAGTAGTACTAGGATGCTGCAGGCTTCTGGCTACCATTCTGAGAGCTAACGATAGTAGCACTCGGATGCTGCAGGCTAACTGGCCATCTCCGTGATTTGTTTACTTGGTAACACGGGTTGCCCCCCCCCCCCCCCCCGCTGATGGAAATGAAAGTCATACCGAATACGGTATGAAAAAAATTATATACCAAGCCTAAAATGGATGAGAGAAAAAAACTCCGGAATCCACATTTTACTTCTCACGCATGTAACCGGAGATGATCCCAGTCATTGTGGAGCCTCAGAACAGCGTGGAATATGTGTTTACAGTACGTAGCATTGGATCAATAAAAGGATCGATTTTTGGAATGGCGATCAGGAATTGGAATAATCTTTTTGGATACCATCTGATCTCAGGTAAGGAATCTATTTGACCAGTCTTAGGATAATCAGACCTGTTTTCACGGAGATATAAGCTTTTCCCCTATGTGTGATATGGCTGTTTGGCTGTGCGAGCGATCAGGAACTAAGAGAATCGATTTTCAGCTTGCGGCACCAGCGTGCATACGTACACATATACTATCGATAATCTAGCGTTTATTTGAAAACGATTCATAAATAGGCCGAAAAATGACAACGTTCTAGAATATTCCAGTACAGCGCGTTTATCACGGAATCTTTTTATTTTCCATGAAAACGAGGGCTTTTCAAAATGCTATAAAACGGAAATGAACCGATAAAAAAACAATCCGCTTCGACAATGTTGACTGGAAAATGAGTCATTGATAAGCGATGGGCAGATTAGACACATAGCCATGGCGATATTAACGCTAACATTGAAGTGGATGGTGGCCATTCAAGCACTAAATCGTGCCCACTGCGGGTATAATTCGGCATTGGCGTGTAACTTCATTAATTTCTTCTTAAAAAAAACCATTGTAGTCTACAAAAGGCATCTGCAATAATTAAGTCAATCCAGGTGATACTATATAATACTACAACTCCCAAGAGGACTGGGTGCGCACAGTCTGCTCATTCATTGGCCCATCCACTTCTCTCTCTCTCTCTCTCTCTCTCTCTCTCTCTCTCTCTCTCTCTCTCTCTCTCTCTCTCTCTCTCTCTCTCTCTCTCTCTCTCTCTCTCTCTCTCTCTCTCTCTCTCTCTCTCTCTCTCTCTCTCTC